>NW_026558603.1:0-148893 GCF_026930045.1 Uloborus diversus
TGAACAATCAGATACTGGTATTCCAAATTCCTTATTTTTATTGTAGACTTTGCTTGATCTAATTAGTTAATGCTTTCGCTTCCATTTCCGATTTTTACTTCGTTTATAAATTCGTAAAAGGCTCTGCTCTGATACTATTTTCAAAAGTGCGAATTTCCCGACGCTATCAAATTTAGTAGGAGGAAGCAGAAAAATTAATTTCATTGCTTTTCTTGAAGGAAAACCAAATAAATGAAGCAGGTTATTTAGATGCTACAATAAAGCATATATCTCTAGCATCAGAAAACGTAAATCACGTAAAAATAAATTTTGATAAGATTTCCAAGGAAAATAAAACATCAAGAACTGCCATTTTTCTTCTACGAAAGCAAATTTTGAAAAGAGATCTCGTAACAGTATCCTTCTTTTCTCCTTTGCTTAAAGTTTATAAATTCAAGCGAGACATTGTTCTAAGTGTTTCAGGGAAAACTCCGTCCTTTTTATTCTATCTTCTGGCTTTTTATTGGAGTTGTTCACTTTTCTCTTGCCCACAGGCTCATTTCCGTTGTGAATGTAATATTTAACAGGAAGTAGTTTGTGTCCTAGCGCTGCCTCGGAGTGATGGGATTCTAAAGAAAAAGCCCTACATCAATGAAGTTTTATCATTTTTAGTTAGGGAGCCTTCAACAATTGAAAACTGTTACCTAACTTCTGATTGAAAATTTTTACTTATACCGGTAATGTCTTAATGAAATGCAGAATTTTAATGAAATATGTTGAAGTGTATCATTTAACTAAGATACCATTTCTGAAAAAATAAATTATGCATTCTCTGATAAGTATATTAGATGGAAGTAAAAATTGTAAGTATATTTACAAATTAAAGTTTTATTTAAAACGAAGCAAAATGTGAGAATATAAAACACGTTGCATTTTTTTTCAGAAAATATTTCACGAAAACGAAAAAGTTTTACATGAACATTTTTTCATTAGACAAAACCACCGTTTATTAATTAAAGTTTTCATTGAAAGACAACATAAATAACGCTCAAAAATGTAAACCACTCTCAGATTTAAAAATGCAATAAATAATATGATAGATTTTAGATAATTTTAAAATGCAACAACAAACCACCGCTGTAGACGTGTCTTTTGCGATTAGCTAATGTCTGAAATATTTAATATGATTACGACCATCGAAGAAAAAGTAGGTGATGATATAACTACGGTCTCTTAGGATTCAATCTCTTATCTTATAACCAATTTTTCTCTGCAAGATATACTCACATACATTCCAAATGTTCGTAAAATCAGCAATATATTTTTAGGGAAAAACAACTAAAATTACCCAAACATAAGAAAGTATGCCCATAAAAATGTATTCGAAAAATATTTTATTTAGGTTCAGATTTAGAAACTTTAGATGTATAAAGATCAATAGATCATATGCAACGAAAAAAGTAACAACAAAACTATCAGTAACTGAGCCAGTGTTACGAATGGATTAATTTCAAAAACAAGACTCATGAATATTAGGGAACTTCGAAATTATCCCATAGTATCCATGAAATAACACCAAATAAAAAAAAAAAAAACGCCGCAAGTATTACAACAAAGGAAAAAAAAAGAGAAAGTAATAATCCCTGTCAAAAATTCTCAGGATCCTGGAAAGTAAAATGAGAGGCTCAGCAGTCGCCAAGCTAGTAAAAAACAAAGCCAAATTAAAAGAGATGGTAGTTAAAAAGGATGTTGTAGATAGTAGACAAAAGGATCACCATAAAAGAGAAACAATAAATTTTTAAAAATATTTTTGGCAAAAGAAAAAATAATAAGGATTTTAACAGGAGCGTGAGATAAGAAGTGGAAAGTCGAAACATTTTTCAAGCTACACAAAATATTAATAAAGGACAATAGTGAATAAATCAGAAAGTAAAAATGGTTTAAAATGAGAAATTTGCAACTGATTGAGAGTTAAAAGCTTGAATATGATTTTTAATGTAATTTTAAAAAAGCTGCACTTTCTCCCAAGTACATCAATAGAATGTTCCAAACTGTTCATTGTTCAAAAGAACGGTCGTTCATGTTTTAGTAGATCGTTCTCACCCGTTAATTTTCAGGTTTCGTTCTTTTAAACTCATTCGTTAATGAACGGCACATCCTTACTGTATCCGCCGTTCCTCTAGAGATAAATATAAGCAATCAATTTTGAAAATCGTCGTCAATATCTTGCGAATTCAGAGAAATAATATAAAATAAAATTGACATCTGTCTGTCTGATTTAATCCGAGGATTTTCAATCGGTTTCCAAGAAAAAACTTCATCGATGCGCTAACAGTAATAACTGCTATCCGTTTTTTTTTTCAACTCTTAAACAAAACCTTGTGTACACTTTTCAGAACTACAGCGAATTTTAAAATTTTTATGAGTCTTAAAAATGAAATATTATAGTGTTATAGCCGCTTTTAACTTAATTGCTCCTGAACTCATATTTAGATTCAAGTTATTTAAAATAATACAAAATCGCTCAATTTTTTTGAGGAATGTTTGTTTTAGAGCCTTGCACAGCATAAATCACAATCATTTTAGTAATACCTATTCTCACATTTTTAAGTATTTTATAAAGCAAAAAACCTGGAACTGACTCCGAGTACTTACAGTTCTACTCTGAAAAAAAAAAAAATAGAAATTCTGAATAATAGAATTTTGGCCACAATTTTGTATAGAACTATCATTCAACAGACTGTTAATGCCATTAAAGTAATTTTGAATGTCAAGCGTTAAGTTAATTATAGTAATTAACTTCGTTTTTGAAAATTCTAAGTTAAGCTGTTTTGACGACTAATGGCTCATCAAAACATGGTTTTTTATGAAGTTTTTATAATAAAAATATAAATTTTATTGTATCATATACATGTATCAAAATAATCAAAATATTTAAAAATAATCATAGAGATCGGGACCATAAAGGTTATTTAAAAATGAAAACTCAAAAAGAATAAACGTTTCAAACATCTCACTTGGCTTCGAATCTCCGGTTGATATTCAAGAGTACAACGTTTTCCCATTTTGGAGCAAAGTTTATAGTTATATTAACATTTTTTAAGTAATTAAAAGAGTCAATAAAACGCTTTTTTGGCCAGTGCGTACAAAAAGCAGGCGCGAGAAAAGAAGATGTAAGCATTGAATATAGGGGAAATAAAGAACCTTAAAAATACTAGCGCGCAGGATTTTGCTTTGCCCTCTATAGTAGCTAAAGACGTAAGAGATAAAATACCATCTTAAACTCCCGAAGATATCTCGCGTCAGTAGGAGTTTTTCAGTATTTCTTGAATAACAAAAGATAGAAAGGTTTAGTTTTCTCTTGATATTATTTCTCAAGTTTATGTACTTATATGCAGAAAGTTTTTTTGTTTGCGGCCATAAATTAATTTTGAACAAAATACTTAGTATTTGTGTCCACACTTTTACTGTAAAAATATCATTTAACAAACTGATAAAGTTACAAAGCGTTTTTGAAACTAATTAATTTTATTATTATTATATATATATCTATATATATATAAAAATGGATGTATGTTTGTGGGTGTGTGGGTATATGTGTATGTTCCTTATACAAATCCACAGTTTTCGTCGGATTTCTTCCAAATTTGGCACAGAGGTAAATTGTTACTCTGGAATTCATATAGGCGGGTTTTTGGAATTTAAAAATGATCCGAAGAGGTTCAAGTTTTTATTTTTGTAATCATAAATTGCTCTTTTCGACACGAACAAATTTTTGCATGGTTATGAATTTAGTCTCAATGAAAGGCCCGTAAAAAACTGCCCTAGATGTAGTTTCTTCAAAGATTAACTACTATCGTTAAATTTAGGAACTTTGATTCCAAGCTAATAAAAATTATTTGCAACTTATAACCACCAGGATATATTTTAAACACAATCAACACAAAAAGTATCATAAACAACGGCCGTTAAAGTCTTTTAGTGACAAGCGAGCTCATGTTTTGTAAGAGAGCCGTAGATAGGCGAATTAATGCTGAACATCGTTTCGTAGCCTCAGGGATCCATTGATGCTACCGTTAAATTGTAATTTTTAATATTGTTTAAATAAAAAATCCACAATAGTAAGGGTTGCGTGTAATTTTTTATCAGTGTTTTACACGTTAATAGCAGAGAAAATACGAACATTAGTAAGGTATTAATATTACATTCAAGATTGACGTACTATCTTCGTCTGTTTCAGCATTAGAATACTTTTATTAAAACCACATCTAATTTCATTCATATGATCCTTACCAAATCAATTTCAATGTGTAAATTTTCTGTATACTATTCCTTGATTTAAGTTGAATCTTTAAGTAATTCAGTTCAACTATAACCTAATTCGGTTAAATAGAAGTCGTTCCAGGTTATCAAAGAACATGTACAGTGGCTCCCAAAAGTCTTTGCACACCTACGACTTTCAACGAAATAGGCCCCAATCCATTGGTTAGAATTAATGTTTCGGAATAGGTATTAAATTATAAGATCTATGATTAATGTTTAACAAAACTACATGAAAAGTTTTTAAAAAATATTAAAGCTTAATTTTTAAAAAATCAAAAACCAAAAAGTGCTGGAAATTCTATGTCACAAAAGTCTTCGTACAGTTTATAAAATGTCTATATATTATTGAATAATCTAACTTTTTACTAAGTTATTAATTAGTAGAATATCATACAGTATTCATAACACCTTTTAAACGTCTGGAAATAGATTTCATTCTTTTTATTTCTTTTCTTTTTTTTTTTTTTTTTTTGCGTAATTTCTGAGTAAGTGTTCAACCACACTTCGAGTCTTACTGTTTCTAGCTCTATTTTCGTTTTAAAGCCGTATTTTCGTAATCTAGCCTATAGATATCTCTAAATACCTTACATTAAGTTCAAATCTGGAGATTGAGGGGGTATTTTCTGAATTTTAGGACGATTTTTGAGGCACTAGACGCACACGTTGAAAACCGAGTGCTTCATATCGTTATCTTGATAAAAAACAAAGTTGTTTCCAATAACCAAATTTTTTGTTAAGAGTTCAAAATTGGTTTTTAAAATATTTAAAGGAACAGTATGATTCATTATTTCATCAAAAAATTCCGAACTAATAAGTCCTGATGCTGATATGCACCCTCACACTAGAACACCTCCACCGTCGTGATTAACTGATCCAACTAAGTTCTTAAGATTAAGTTCCTAATTTTTTCTTCTACGTACAATTATGCAACAATTTAACCAAAAATGTTAAATTCATTTTTACCTGTAAAAAAGACGTAATTCTAAAATGTTTTTAGCTTATTTATCCTTGATTTTGCGACGAAAAGCGTAAGCTTTGTGTTTTTCGTGCGAACAAGAAAATTTCTGCGGGAAGAGGCCCCATTTAATCCAGCTAATCAGAGAACTTGGCGAAAAATTTTAGGTGAAAATTAAACGTAAAATTTTTCTTTTGATTCTGTAGAAACTTTTACACACTCAAATGTGTATTTTTTATAATTTTTTCAACTTTAAATCTCCGATCACGTTTTGTCAACTTTGCCGGTTGACCTTTTCTTACCTTGTTTTCGGTCCGATTCCTTTGTTTAAAGCATTTTATCAAGCACTCTACTATACAAACACATAAATTAACTAATTTAGAGTCATTTCAAACCAATTTACCGTAACTGTGGGAAACAAATTCGAATTTTGAATGGTGTTTGTGGTTTTTTACGAATACCAGCGATTTTATAGCAAAAAGCACAATATTAAGAAATAAATAAACAAAAAATTAAAGCCAAATGACTTATAAGGGTCAACACAATGCAAAAATAGTAATAAAACGGCATATGATAATTTTAATCATGAATTTATTCGAAAATATTTGAGTGTACGTTGACTTTTGTGGCGTGTTATTTCTCTGTCTCTTCGTTTTCTGACCCATTTCAAAAAGTAGATCCGTTAATATTTTGAAAAAACCAATGGGTTGTATTTAGAATAACATAGGAATGATGTGAAAAAATATTGGACTCCATATTCGAATTCAGTTTCGAGTTATTTTGGTTTTAATAAAAAATTTCGAAGTGTACGAACACTTTTGGGAGCCACTGTATGTTTGTGGGTGTGTGGGAGTGTATGTTCCTTCTACAAATCCAGTTTTCGTCGGATTTCTTCCATATTTAGCACAAAGGTAAATTGTTGCTCAGGAGTTCATATAGGCGGGTTTTCGAAATTTTAAAAAGACACAAAATGGTCTAAATTCATATTTTGAGTCATAAAATTACACGAACGAATTTGTGTATAGTTATGAATTTAATCTTAATGAAAGGCCCGTAATAAACTGCCCTAGGTGGAGTTTCTTCAAAGATTAGGGTCTGGTGGGGGAAGTGGTCAATGGGATAAAGTGGTCATACGTCAAATAAATGACTATAGCTTGGAAATAAATGTTCGAATGAATGTGAAAATTTTATTTTAGGTTCGAGGAGTTAGAAACTTCATTTTGAATACAAAATTTCCAAAACTGGCAAAATTTTATTTGGTAAAAAAAAATATTTTGTGTAAATATGAAAATTTTAAAAATCTAAACACCTCTTTTAACTTCTTTGGGAAATTTTGTTTGTTAGAATTATGAACAGATTGACGGCACAGGAAGCTTCCTACATGTCTTAAGATCGCTTACTCATCAACAGTTTGCTGAATATATTTTAGACCATTTTTTAGAACAATTTCAGTAAGATGGGGTAAAGTGGTCATAATATTAGGCTTAACGAATATTGTTCTTCTAATGTCACTTAATAGTTATGTATAAGGGAGATATAAATTAAATATCAATTTTACTTAATATGTATTGTTTTTACCGTAAATGGGGTTAAATATACGAGTATATACGTATGCATACGCATATATTCGTGTAGGCGCGTATATAAACGTATTTACATAAATGCACCAATAAATACGTATATGGGTATTTGCGATATGGGTATTTTTTATCTATGCAGATATACATTCGACCGTACAAGTATATACTTACTTTTACTCCTATGTATACGAACACTTATATACTCAGGTAGACACGTATATACACGTACGTACTCGAGTAGACACTTACATACAAGCATATGACATACTAGTATAAAGGGTTAGTTTAAACTCTTGGGAAAATTTTTAACCGGTATTAGAGGGGAGGATAAGAAGCAAGAATCACAAGGAACATATGGTCACAAACACAATGCTGACGCGCTACATGCACGCAAAGCCAAAGGTTGATGGATGCAAAACAGGTCACAAATTTGTTACACTAAGACAATTTTGCACAACATTTTAGGTCGTAAGAAAGTTTTAAAGCGATTGAAGAAATTTGCGGCCTGCAACTGTAATACATGCGTCGCGATCACAAAGCATTATCTGTTTTAATAACGAGACTGCGCCTTTGTTGCGATGCGTGTATTAGAACTACTACGGGCCGTAACTTTTAAAAAATGGTCTAAATATTTCTTAAAAACGAAAATTTTGAGTAAAATCATCTTTGTGTAAAAAATTTGTGACCTGTTTTGCATCCACAGTTTCTGACTTTGTGTGCATGTAGCGCGTCAACGACCATATGCTCCTTATTATTCATTGCTTTTTATCCTCACCTCTCACACCCCTTAGATTTTTGCTCAAGAGCTTGGATTCACTGTGTAGGCATACATGTATGTAAGCCTATATATTCGTGAATACATATATGTACTGGTGTATACACGTAAATGTACGTATATACGTCTTTTCAGGTACATAATTGTGTTTACACGTATACATACGTATATACTCGTGCTTCCATATATACATGTATATACGTGAGTAGACACGTACAAACACGCCCTGGATGCATCCACGAATTAACTCGTGTATACCCGTATATACATTTATGTACAGTTATGTAAATACCCACATGTACACTTGTACATATATGCGTATATACGACTACTATACATGTATATACTCAGGTATGCACGGTATGTACTCATATATGAACGTGATTACTCATGTTTACACGACACGTATATACTCGTGAATACACGCATATATTAGTACATATACTTGTAACCATAAAAATAAATGAAATATACAAATATTAGGGTTATTTAATACGGTTTTGCATTTATTTTTAACTATGACCACTTTACCCCATGCTATGACCACTTTACCCCATCCCATGGGGTAAAGTGGTCATAAATACAAAGGGAAAAGAAAGTGCTGCAAAACTAATTAAATCAATATTTTTTTTTCTAAAATTCAATGTAATGTGTTCTTTAATAATGCAATGTAAAATAACAACAAAAAAAGTTGAAGTGTTTAAATAATTTGTTGTATTTATTATCCACCAAAGTTGAAAACCTACGATTTTATGACCACTTTACCCCACCAGACTCTAACTAATATCGTTAAATTTGGGAACTTTGATTCCAAGCTAATAAAAATGATTTGCAACTTATAACCACCAGGAAATATTTTAAATGCAATCAAAACTAAAGATATTCTCAACGTTGACCGTTAATGCCGATTCGCGACTACAGTAAAGCATTTTTGGCAAGAAAACCGAACGAAAATCGAAATGCTGCTGTTAAGCTTTTTTTGAATAGCATCCTGCAAAGCAGGAATGCATTGCGGTCTTCGACGGTTCTACTTACTTTGTATGCTCTCTTTTAGTATTTCCGTTGCCGTAATGGTAAAACAAAATAATAGATCAGTATTTCCAACATGAACAGTCCAGAAAATATCAAAATCAGCTCGGTATCAATAATTCATTTATTATCCATGTACAAGCTTTAACAATTTAACGTTGGATGGTCCATAAAACCACTCTGCATATGTTCTTTATACTATTCCATGATTTACGTCGGATCTTTACCTAATTCGGTTCAACTAAGTTTAATCGCTGAGGGCAAAAAAAAAAACAAGAGTAAAAAATTACTAATTTCGCAAATAAATTGCAAAATAATCATATTTGTGTTTAGTAGCGTATCTGGAATTTGTTTTTCAAGGGGGAGGGGGATTTTCATGACGTTTCTTACATGCAAATAAGCTACCATACTAGGATTGCCAATATGCGCTAAAATTAAAGGTTGTGCACCTTTTTTACACGCAAAACCGCACGGAAATATAATTCGGCGGAATTCATACACTTTGGGAGGGTTGGAGTTTTAAGTATGGAAAAAATGCAAATAAATATTAATTTATATTTAAACTGTTTTAAACTGCAAAAAATTGCTACGTTTTATTATATAAACAAATTTCTTCATTTGAAATTTTGTATTACCTTAACGCTCGAGTAATAGTACATCTGATGAAGCATCTTGGCCAACTAGCAATAATTTTATATCTGTTAGCAGGTATGATGCAACTTTTGACACTCAGAGAATGCTATTTAAAGGCATGATGAAATATTACTGCACAATATGAAGTTTTTTCTTTATCGTGAAATAAGTTGAAAAAAGCTGCATTCCCAATTAAAAAGGTTAGTTTGATAGCTGCTATAGTAAACAATCGAAAAATATTGGAAGTTTGTAGCTACCATTAAGCATTTCAACCGTCACTGAAGAAGTGCTGTGACATATGAATGGACAATTATCACTATAATAGCTTAAACTCTCTTAAACAGTATAATGATAAGGTGAAACGCTTTGTATATCATGTGTAATCTCATTGGACGATTAAGTGCTGTAAATGTATGTGAGATATAACTATTTTCGATACAGATAGCTTTATGTTACTTGCTCAAGGTTGGTTTCATTCACAAATGTAATTCTTCTTGCTGCTGGGAAGGGGACTAAGAACAATATTTAGAATAAAGTTTTAAATTAAATTTATGGATTAGAAAAATTTAAATCATTTAAGTTTTAAATTTTAAAACTACGTTTCGAAACGTGAAATACATTTCGTTTGCTTTTAAGCTGTAGATAAGGAGAACAAAATATGCAACAAGATTCTGTAAAATGTAAACAAAAGATTTGTCTATTATGCAGTTGTAGATACAAACAAGACATTTATTTTTCAAAAAATTTCACGGCCTGCAGATAATTAAAAAACAAAATTTAACACGGATTAGAGACCAAAATGCACACGCCTACATTTTTCTCTATAACGCAGTTTAATTGGTGGTTTTTAAATAGTTCGTTCAATAACTTCACGTCCACCCACTTCTAATTTTAATGTTTTACATACCTTAAAATAATGACTGCAATGTAGTCAGTGGACCCATTCCCATCTCTCACGACGATTGTATCCCTCTAAATTAAATTTTTGATACTCTCTAAGGAATACTCTGTCTAAAGCAACAAACTTAAAACATGTTCTCTCTACCTGCATCAGTGTGAGATATCATGTACAACATTTACGGCAAGTATTAGGTCTTAAAAATTTGAACTAGAACTTAAATCTTGACAAATTTTAAATCTTTACAAGACATTAGTATTACTGTCTAACTGTCATTTTTACCAACGAAAATAGAAATTTGACGTCAATATAAGAAAATAAAATGTAGCTGACGAGCGTCTTTTTTTTATTAATTACACACGATTTTAACTTGAACATAAACATAAATGTATGCAACCATACCTATGTTTTACAGTATTTATTACGATAAACAGAAAAAGAGATTTTCTTGCATGAAGTAACTTCAAAAGTTATAATTGTTGTTTTTCATAAGTTAAATTTTCTATACGAACTTCTTAAATCGAAATCACAAGTCGCTAAATGAATTGACACTCTATGTCTTCGATTTAAAGGTTTTTGCCTTTTGTCCGTAAGAAAGTAAATATGACTAATAGATCGAAAACCAATAAGTGAAATTGCAAAACAAAAACAAGTCTCTTGGCGGCAAAGGTAAGGGATGAAAATTGATTTAAAGGGCTGCGTGAAAAAAATTAGAATCCCGCATAATGCAGTTAAAAAAAAAAAAATATATCTTTCTTGTTCCAGTAAATAATAAAAAGCAACCTTTTATTAGTATAGGTTATAGGAAACATTGCTCTTTTAGCATATAGAATTGCTGAAAATGCTTTTCTCCCATGTTATTTGACTCTTTAGTTTCATGTACCTTTTGTGACATACTGGCAGAAGAAATGAAAACAGTTGTACAGAATGCATACTAAATAGTTGTGTAGAATAAAAATGAGTAGATATGTAATAAGCAAAGTAAATTTACACCTAAGAGTTGTAAAAATTAGCTTTACCGCGAAACATGTATGACGTTTATTACAAGTAAAAACTAGCCTGATTTCGTAAAAGCAATTAACTCTTTTTTGATTTTTAATTCCTCCGTATTCTAGTCCGAAAAATAAAATAATAATAATAATAAAAATAACTTATATTTTTGAAATGTACGTCTACGATCTTAGTTAAGTATGTCCTTTCAAATGCCCATCAGTTATCTTTGAACAAGAAATAAATGAAAAGGGGAAAAAAAAACGTAAAAGTAGATACTTTTACTTATTTACTTGTTTTTTAGTTCAATAGTGGAGGAAATTGCTTTAGCACATACATTTAACTTCAAATTGAGATCAGGCATTTATGTTTTAAAATATCGATTTTCACTAGCACCAAGTTATGGTTTTTTTTTCAAGAAAGAAAGATAGGAGGGGGGGGGGGGGGGACGATTGGTGTCAACCAATCACTGGACGGAGACGATCGGCTCAAAAAGTTTTGGAACCACTGAAATAAAGGAACATGGGAAATTGGAGAGAGATCGCATTCTGTCTGTCAGAAATGCAAATTTGGATTGGGTTGTCCCTTGTAATCAACGGATTATGTCTAGAAATATTGTCATAGGTAGTCTCAAACGGTTGTTGCTTCTTGGAATTGGAGCAGAATTTCATGTATAATTTTAAATATATTAAAATAGCACGAGTGACGTCAAAAAAAAAAAAAAAAAAAAAAAGATTTAGGTTGCGATAGATGATGAATCGATATAGGAAATACCTGTCTCTTTTGCTTGCTCGCATAACCATTGCAGCAGAATCGCTAAATACCATAAAACTCGCGGCTTTAACGCAATGAACCTATCATATGAAGGCAGTGTTGGAAAGTCCGGATTCAATTGCAGTCCTCTTCCTCACTGTTTGACAAAGAAAGATTATTGTAAATGTAAAGATTAAATACTTAGAAGATTGTTTCAAAACCAATAGGCTTCAGTGTCTCCTGAGTCAAGATTATCCGTAGGGATGTTGGAAAATGTTAATTTGAATCTATTTTGTAGGGCCCTCGTTACAAATATCATTCAGATTTTTATTGAATGCATAAAAAGCTTCCGTAACATCCAATTTATTATAAGTGGAAGATCTGTAAACAATCTTCGATTCCGATTATAAATTTTGATAAAATAAGGACTTTTGTCCCAGCAATATTTACCTACATACGACTTTGTAATTTTTTATTTCTTGTAATTTTCACCGTATTTTAGTTTGAATTTTAAATTCCGCATAGTTTGCTTAATAAATGTCCAAAGATCAAGTAGTTGAACAAGATCTTAAAAAAAAAAGGGAAAAAACGATTTTGCAGAAAAGCCTGAAAATAACGTGGAAATATCACTAAATGACTGTACGAGCAAATTGTTTGGATGTTTAAAATGACTAGACAGTGAAATATTGTAAAAAACTATAGTTGGGGCAAACCTAACCTGGCAGCATTGTGAAGGCTATGCAGATCCTAATCAGAGCATTATGACGCTGTAAGAGTAGTTGCCCTAAGTACAGATTTAGCTAAAGATGTGCTGCAGTTAAAGAGTTTACGGACGGCAATGATATGGAAAGTGTAACCGTAATTAAGAAGCTTCCTTTAAAAAAAGATAAGTTGTTTTATTAAAAAATTCAAGAGTTCAGCAAATATCAATTGAACAAGAAAAATAAATGTTTACTTAATGGGATAGCTAGATTCCGAAAAAAAAAAAAGACAAAATGCAAACGGTTTCCAATTGATGATGATAGTAAGAAATCCATTGGTCTATCCATTTCGGTCAGATTTATTAGTTCAATCGTTTTATGATAAGTGTGAAGAAGTTCATGGAGTGTTTTGCAGACACTGTGAAGATCATCTTACCGAAAAAGAAATTCAACATCAAATGAAGCCACTTGAAATTTATTTGGCTTGTACCTGCAAAGTATAATCAATTCTAGAAAGTACGTCGTTCGTGAAACTTTTTTTCGTAGCAGTACAGTCTTTATAGGTCTTGACGTACGATTTATGAATTATCTCCAGCCTCGCCTATATTTTTATAGTTCGATTGCATTTATTTGTAAAAAACGGATAAAAAACTCTTAAAGTATTATATATATATCTAAAATTTAGAGATGATGTACAGCTATTAATTAAGTACAATATTTAACATTATTTAAATTTGAACCATATTTCATGAATTTTTTAAAAAGTGTTTCTAATTTTGATCGTTAGGTTTTAATTTACGCTAGATGTAACGTTCAAAACTGGTGTAAAATGAACTTCAATACGTTTCAAGTACCGTAAAACGGTACAACTTTGTGCCAAGGGGGCAACAATGGGCCAATGGGCCACTGTTGCCACGGCTATTATTTTACTCTCTAGTGGCTTCTTTTTCGAACTTAGGAGCTCCAAAAAGAATCACAAGGTAGTGTAACCATTTAGGTAGCTAAAGACGCTTTATCAGAGATTGCCATTTTTTTATACCTTAGATAACTTAATCGTTCTTAGTGCGTGATTCGACTCACTTGTGGAAAAGTCCACTTTTCCACGAGTATAAGGGCAGACCACTTATACTGTTTTCCAAGGTCTGGTCAGTTCAGACTTGCTTTACTAATTTGTCAGTTATGAATTAAGCTGCTTGTTGACACAAAATGTTTCATAGTTTTCACAAACTCTAAACATTTATTGAAAACGGGAATGTTGGGTTATAACAATGGGCCACCCATTTTTCACGGTTCAGTCATATTTGGTGTTATTTATTGTAAATAATGGCAAGAAAAGACAGAAAAAGCTTGGGGCTCGCCTTATCGCCCGTACTCATAGGAGTTTTTGAAGAAGGTACTGACTGAAATCCAGACCAAATACAAATTGCGATAATCTTTAAAAATTATTTATTTTCATGAGATTTGGAATAAAAAATTTGCTTTAGCATTTCAGTTAAAATTTTTTTTTTTTTGCCTTGTTTAAAATTTGTTAGACTTACGTATTTTCTGAGTCCTAAGTATAGGTACCTAGCCTTTAGTTGCTGAGATCTTTCTAGTTTTTAAATGTTTCTATGTCAAGACCTAGGAAGTTAATAAAGAAAGTTATCTACGTATACCATGTTGAACTTTATTAATCACTTGAGACGACAAGTGATGATTAAGTCTTAAAAAATTAAAAAAAAAAAAAAAAAAAAAAAAACAGGCAAATGATGGACTAAAAATAATTTTTATACAGTTTAAAGCAGAGGACAACGTGTATTCTCAGAGAACAATAGGCCAAATCAAATTTTCAATGTGTTTTCTAGATTAAAATGAGGTGTCCTATATTTGTATGTACCTCGGAAGGGTACAACTATGGGTCACGGGGGAAAAATCCCCTTCCTCTTCTTTCAAACATTTTTTGAAACATTTCATTCGAAAGACGAGGTGTATAGCTACCGTTGCTAAAGTCCTCAAATTTCTAAATCAAAGATGTACACGGAATTTTTATTGAAACCATCGAAATGTGGCCCATAGTTGGACCAATTTACGGTATGATATGGTTAAAAGGTAAACTAAAGTAGCATTATTTTCAATAGTTTAGATCATATTAATAGATACTGAATAGCACTGAAAATTTTAAGCTCCATGTGTCTTTCTCTGAAACAAACGCAGTTCACTAATAAATATTTAAATGGTTTTATGATGTATAGACACCATTTATTTTCAGTGAGAAACCTTAAAAATATGTATCGCACTCCGTCAAAAAAAAGTGACGTAACATTAATTTCGGAAAAAACGTTCTAATTATTGATTTTGAATCTAAATTTAGTGCTCTTCCTTTCAACAAAAAGCGCAATTTTTTTACTTACATAACTGGTGCACGGTGACGTAGAAACGATAGAATAAATAGTGACATATGAAAATTTCATAATTTAGAAGGAAACTTTCCGAATCAAAAGTAGGTTAGAGTATTGTACCTTGGACCACTTCTAAAACTTTTTGGTTTTCAAAAAAAAAAGAATGTGTGATTTTTATGGTATTTAGCTATTAAAACTTAATTTCAAGCCTTTTTGCATAAGTAAAAAAATTATTTCGGATTGTAAACAAATATTTTTCTATTTTTGCATATTTTTCAAATTTTATGTAATTTGGTCCATGATGCATGATGCTCGTGTACCTTGAGACAGACCTCTTGTACTTGTTTAACTACATAACTTACGTTATATTTAAGTTTATTGGACCCACTTTCATTCAACTATCTTAAATGCCTAGTAATGGTTGACCTGCTCACTTTGAATACTTTTTCGGCCTTTCTAAAAGTCATTTTTTGTCAGGATAATTACTTCTTTCTGCTTCAATAGCATTTTGCAATGCCTCAACATCTATTGGATCTTTCTTGATTCCAGTTTTACTTCGAGGTATGATGAAATCCTAAACCTCCCCCTATCCCCCCCCCAAAAAAAAAACAACCGCTACAACCTATTGTACCTTGATCTAGTGATTCAAGGTACAAGATGGAGCTTGGTTTCAAAGTACACGAGGGTGCGTGTTTATACAAAAGTGGCTACCCTAACCTAACAGCTACTTAAAAAGTAAAGACTAGATGTTGAGTACACTTACCGAGAGATGGGCAATAGATAAAATGGTTAATCAGTTGTGTAACACTAGTCTTTAAAACTCCAATTTCATTTAAGTAACACTGGCATGGCTGACATAGTGCTGTGATTCCTCTCTAGGTATAAGCGCTAGCTGATTAGTGTGCATGGCGCAAGGTACACCATGGTCAAGGTACAAAAGTCTCCCTATACATCATTAATTTAGACAACAAAAACTAACCAGTAAACATAACAGTACAATGTTTTTGCACGTGTTGTGATTTCCGAGATTAAATCACTAAAACTGAGTATTGCATAAAACCGTGATTTTCTTGAACTCTGTTTTTTTTTTTTTTTTTTTTTTGAATTTTGTCACTGAGCCATTTCATGTGACGTAACGGGACATTTGAAGTAGTTTTTTTTCACTAGATTTTGTTTCATAAATTTCATAAATACAAATAATACAAGATGGAAATTATATTTTTGCTAGCAGCATTAAGTCATAAGAACTATACAGAACATCAGAAGTTGGTCAGTTTGAAGACAATAAATAAACAACATGCAATAAAACGCCTGTGACGGAAAGGGACTCGTATGCGTCAAATATAAAATGTCTAGCTTCTTTTATTTGTATTTATAAAACAAAATATACTGACCAAACGTCATGTAAATATGCAACGATTTTAATAGAGAGACGTCAGGTTAAACAGCAGAAGGAGGTTTTTTTTTTTATTTTCGTTTATTAATTTTTTCTTTGAAATATTCCTTTTTTCAATAGCATATTAATCATTTTCAAACTTTGAAGCAGTTTGAGCTTTGGAGGGGGGCTGATTGTACTTCTGCTTCAACTATTTAGTCTCAATTTAAAGACCGTTTAAAATCAGATGTAAAACAACGTGCCATACAAGATAGAAACAAAGTTAAGTGACTCAAGACTTTAACGAAACATTTATTCTCAAAAGCACGAGAAGCGTACATATTCTTTGACCATTTTGCATAGTGATTATTCAATGAAATATTTATGTGAGCTTGTATACGTTAAAATGTTTTCCACAACGTTACTGAAGAATTTCAAACCCTACAGCGTAATTTTCTGCTGTCATAGCAAGTACAGGCACCACATTTGCGACAGAACCACCACACATAGAATCTAAATACTAAATCGGTCAACGTCTGTTAACAAAGACGTTTCATGGATTGCATTTTCAAATTAACTTCAAGAATGTATATACTTATCTCTTCCACCATAACATTTGTCTGTATGTTGTTGAAGTTAAGGGCACAGTTCTAATTACATCCGAACGTATAAAAATCGGAGTATTTTCGTTTCTAGACGCTGTACGGATTTTCTTTTTTTAAATTTTCCGATAAATCTTCAATAGTAAGTAAGCATGTTTTAAACTTTCAAATCAAAACTTAAACTTTCTTTTAAATGGTATATTCTCACATTGAACGCAATTCTTTGGTCTGTTAAATTATTTTAAAATAGAGTTTGTTGGATTAAATTTATTTTTTAATCACTAACTTTGTCCGCTATTTTTTCTTAAATGAGTGCAAATTATTATGACATGGCATTCTTATATTTTTTTTTCAAATTCCCTTTAAAATACAATTAATAACAATACTATTAACAAAAAAGAAGATATTTTACTTACCGCTTTGTTGTTAGGCCTAAAAAATCAGAAGTCCAAAAAGGAAGAAACCAAGAACATTCTCTTCATTATATATAAGTTGTGGCAGATATATACTTAGATAGAAAAACTTAAATTCTCGGTTTTAAGCAGTCCAATATAACTTTGTTTCAAAACACACTTAAAAAGTCAGACTTCTATTTGACATGATTTGATTCTTGATAACACACTTTGGGGTATATAGCTATTCTTAGTGAAGAAGCTTTTACCTCTAATAATCCAATCTTTTTCCATATTTTATTTCCAGGGCAATACACATGAAAGATGTTGATTACATAGGAATGAAGGAACACCCAGGACTACAGGCGGGAATTGAACCCGCGCCAAACGAAGCAGTTGGCGAAACCACACGGCCATCGAGGTCTCAGACTTTTATAAATACAAATAAAAGTTTTGCAGCACAACAAACCAACTTCAACACAGCGCCTTGTTTGTTTGTGAATATTTTGGGGATTTACGTCTAGGTTGCGTTCGAAAACAATCCCACAGTAACACCGCGTGGGGAGTACGGTTGCGGTTATGATGTCATTGGTATTCTTCTAGTTAGCTCTATAGAACAGCTGTGTTTCCGAACGCTTGCGGTTACTGGTTGGTTATTTCTAACTGAACAACAGACAACGTTTCAATCAAAGAGATCGTAACAATTGAAACATAACGAGTTGGTCAAATAATTACACGTGATCTCGCTAACCACATCGAGACCATGGTGGAGATGGGGGAGAGCGGTTGTGACCGGATCCAGCGCCAGAGAGTGACTGCAAGCAATACCGAACGCTGGTAGGTGACGCCAAATTCTAAGGTAATACCACCCTTTTGAGTGTCTGAACGCTTTCAGTGACACCAGAACGATCGTTACTAGTTTCCGAGCGAACCACTAATAGAAGACAACTAAAGAAAGGCACAAGCTCTCCTTTGTGCATTGAGTTGTCTTCTAGTAGGTGACTCTGCGGCTCTCTGTGGCTTTGCGGTAGAAGCTTCGTCTTCTAATTCGGAAGTTGCGAGTTCGATTCCCGCCTTCGCCCTAGGTGTTATTTCCTTCTCTTGTGATGGAAATCTTCCAGTGTGTGACTGGAGGCAAGTCCTTAATGTATGTGAAGCATCAGCTTCTGTATAAATAAATCAGGCACAAAGGGAAAAAATCACACTCAGCGCACCGATGTCCGGCTTGAAAAACGAAGCTTCTAATACAGACCCACGAAAGCTCCACAACGCATCGTACTGTAAACGACCATCGAGGCCATAATAAAGACATATTCTTTCTAGTCTCATGCCAACAAAAAATTCAATTTGCAATTAGTGCTAGCAGCAATTAGGCTCAACATGAAAATTTGAATCATATATAATCCTTATTAAATCAAGGAATTTACTTCAGAAATCTTTATGAATTAAAAAGAGCTTGAAGTTACTTCTAGAGTAAATAAAAACGTAACATTAGCTTTCTCGCCAAAATTTCCAATGCAATTTACCTAAAGCATCACACAACTAAAAAAAAAATTAAGCATATACAAATGGAACAACATATAGCTATGAATCTTCAGTTGTTTACATGAAATAAAGCATAATTTACTTAAAAATAAGAAATAAAAAAAGTACATTTTATCACAGACAACAGTGGCGAATACAGAGTGGTTAAAATTAAAGTGAAAAGGTGAAAATACTCAGAGGATTACAACTCGGGGCTTCTACTTGACGGATCCAAATGAAACTTCAAATAGTATTTGTTCTGATAATCATGTAGACGAGCTTTATGCAAAAAAAAAAAAAACAAGGAGCAGAGATGTGTGCATCACATGACTTCCTTTTAAGCCAATTTAATGATAATAGTAGTGCCTTGGAGGAAGCAAAGAAACACTTTAAATATTTTTGCCCAAGTTTGTTGCGAACTGAAGCAAAGAAAAAAAAAAAATATATATATAATTTGAATTTTGACATCTTGAATTTAAATTATGTTTTTCGCAATCACGAGTGTGGTTATGTAGGCATGTGTGTTTGTGTGTGTGTAGGGGGTATGTGTATGTGTATGTAGGCATATGTGTTTGTGTCTGTGTGCTGGCATAAGTGTGTGAGTAGTTGTGTGTATGAATGTGTGTGTGGGGGGTATGTGTATGTGTGTAGGCATATGTGTTTGTGTTTGTGTGCAGGCATGAATGTGTGGGTAGTTGTGTGTATGTGTGTGCATTTTTTGTGTGTGTATGTGTAGGTGTCTGTATGTATGCGTGTATGTATGTGTAGGTGGTATGTGTGTGTTTGTGTGTGTATGTGTGCGTGTTGTAGTTGTGTATGTATGCGCGTGTGTGTAGGACATGGATGCAACCTGGAGACGGCTTTCGGTATAGGAGCAGCATCGTGAGGAGCCGGTCGACGGTGATGGTGCGGAGGGTGGCGGTGGGAAAATAAAACGCTGGAACATGCTAAAAACAGTCAAGTGAGAACAATAAGCAATCGTGATTGCTCAAAAAAAAAAAAAAAAAAAAAACGTTTTATACAGATTAATTTTCCCAATATTGGACATTTTTAATGTGATTCACTGGTTGACTCTAAATATAGTGGCCAAAATGAAACCAAATTAAAAAAAGAAAAAAAAAAAAAAAAGAAAAAAAAAAACGCCAAATTTGTGGTTGAGTTGGTGAAAAAACTTGGCGACCAAAAGCTTGGCGATATGTCGCTATTGGGTTTGCCAAATTATAACACCACATTAGTTTGCATTGATATTAACAACGATTTACCCCAAAAAACGTGTAAAAGACCCCTTCAGGAACATCTGAATGCAACCAAAAGGGGAGGTGCACAACTAGATTCCGCTAGGAGTCTTACGTACCAAATTTCAACTTTTCAGCAGGGCTGTGGAGTCGGAGTCGGACTGATTTTGGAGTAAAAGAGTGGGAGTTAGAGTCGCTTGAAAACATTCCAACTCCGACTCCGGGTTTCTTTTTTTGCCTTAACATTCACTGGCTCTCCTTGCGTTTTTAAAAAAAACTGACTAACAATTAATTTGATTATATGTATAAAGGCCTACTAATAACAAAATAACTCATTGTGGCAACCAGCTGGCTTGATTGTTTATCGAACTTTCTGTAACAGCTACCTACTCCGTCTCCTAGTTTGCTTATTTTCTAAATGTATCGCTTTCAAATAATATATTTTTTTTTTACCTCGATCTCAGTTATAAAATAGTGAACGGAATGTACTAGTACTTATCGCTGGAGCAAGTCAGGAAACGTCTGAAGGCGCTTGATAAATTCAAATAGGCGTTGGCACGAAAGCTCAAATCCAAAACATCCGATAGGATAGAAATGTTTTTTTAAATCACAAGACTTTATCTAAGAAAGCTTGGTTATCACTGAAAAGTGTAAAATAAAATTAGTGCACGATTTATTGGTTACAACATTAAATAATAGTAGTTAATCCTAAAATCTTCATATTATGGCTAATTCTGAAGCTGTCAACTATACTAAAGTTAAAAATTGAGTCAAGAACTGTAGGTATAGTAAAAGCTATTTGCACAAAGCTGTATGCCGAAGTATTTTGTGTAAAATTTCTCCATACATACATGTACCCGACCTCTCTACGCAATATAGTGCAACATTTTCGTTGAAAATTTTAAGATGAAACTTACGATTTATTGTTGGAGAAATCTTTCAGAATTAAAGTATTCCAATTTTTATAAACACTGAAATTAAGTTAAGGTGTCACCCAAAAGCTGGGTGACACCCGGGAAGGGGGAGGGGACCGTCCCTTCTCAAGAAAAGTTTTTTGACGTAGCAAAAAAGTTTTTTTTCCTCTAGAAACTCTTTCTCTCACTCTTCTGTGTGCTTTCAAAAACTGAAAGCACAGGATTTGATCAGCATCTATTTGTTACACATTAAAGGGGAGCAAATTAATCCTTTTCAATTTTTTTAAAAAATGGGATTTTTAAGTAATTTCACTTTAGAAATCGCAACTATTGGATAATTTGATTTGCAAATTGAATTTCTAACGTTGAATGTATCTTAGGTTTACAATAAAATACAAGGCGAAAATTTCATAAAAAGGAATTCATATTTCAATCTCTGTTTAGGGGTTTTTCCCCTGCCTATGAGGGAGGGAGGGTGATTTGAAAAAATAAATCGTCAAAATGGATATTTTCGGGTGTCTATACGTTATTAGACATATATCCACGTGTGGTCGGGTAAAAAAAATAAAATAAAAAAAAAACTTAATGTTAATTCGGGGGCGAGCAAAATGAAAATAAGGGTTATTTTTGGGTAATTTTTTTTTTTTCGCGAATACAATACTTTCTTTACTTCGTAAAAGGAAGTTAAAAAGAAAGACATGCAATTTGAAATTTTCCCACTTGGTGCGCTTTAACGACGTGAAAGAAAAAGATAACAGTGAAAAAATCATGATTATGTTCTCGATATACTCACATTGCCGGTCAACATTATGCTGAATGCGTACCCCTGCATTGTCAAAGGCGCAACATATCAGTAACACGCAGCATATCAGAAGGGGGGGGGGGGCGGAAACCAATGAAATGTTGTCCTATTTTGACGACCGTCAGATATCAAGGTTCTTCTGATCGAAACCGGTCCCGTCCAAGATGGCTTGCTGTCATGGCAACCAGCAAAGAAAACTTGTTTCGGGTAGAAAAACTCAGCATGGACGTGATGGATGGTCGTAGTGTGAATTGCCCCTTAACTGGATGAGCAATCAAGAAAGTACACGAAATGAAACGTTCGTCAGAAAAGTTGACTTGAATCACAATCTTAACTTCTTTCTCAAAATGACTAATGGCTCCATCATACAGTGGTGGCTAATTATAACATAAGGCTGCCAAAACAGTCCATTTATTCTGAAAACAAGCTTTTCGATGTGTACCTTTCTGTTCAGAAACAGGTTCACTGCGAATGAATGTCTTCTTTGAACTACAGTGTCGCCTTCATAGAGAAGTAACATTAGCTGTTCATTGTACGCCATGATTTTTTCATCAATATTGATCCGAGGCGTCAGGCCGTTGAAAAGGCAATGACATGTTTTTAGCAAATTGTTGATTAGTATGCAAGTTCTATAAAAAAATACAGAATGCCAAATTACAAAATACAAAGCACGGAAGGAGACAATTATGAAATACGTGAATTAAGGATTGATACATCGTCAAGGGGAAGGCCGGGCCCCTTAATTCCTAAGTTCTTTCTATTTAGCATGAGGGGTAGAATGACAAACCTACAAAAGTTTGGCAGTGACCATAAAAAAAAAAAAAAAAAAAAAAAAAAAAAAAAAAACGCAAGCCACAATGCTGACCATTATAAAAAAAAAACAAACGTTACGGTTACATTACACGGCACTACCAGGCAAGGTAACAGTTTAAAACATAAACAGTAAATAGCAATGCAATTAGAAAACTATAAAGAAATAATTACATTAGAATTGTTATAGAAAGCAGTTCTCGGGGAAGGTTCTATGTTTTTGAGGCCTTCCCTCATGTTAAATAGAAAGAGCCTTGTGAATTAAGAGGATGGCCTTCCTCTTACGACGTATCAGTCCTTATATCGCGTATTTCGTTTTGTCTCCTTCCATGCTTTTTAGTGTGTAATTTAGCATTCTATATTTCTTGATTTTCTTGAATATGTTTGCATTGTTTACGTTTCTAGAAGTTTTACGCTGACACTACAGTACATTACCGGTTTAATTCTTTCAATTTTATTTGTATTTGAAATGTATTTCACTTTATATGTATACATAAAGAGAGAGAGAGAGAGAATGAAAGAAATAAACATGCCACTTGAATGTGTATTTGCGTTCACAAAATATGGTTGCACAGAAATATTTCCTTTCTTTCAATTCTATGTCAAAATACTGGATCAGAGAAAGCGTGAGATATTAGATTTTCCACTCGTAACATTTCAACTCCATTGCTCTTTGACGGAGAATGGACTTGTACTTACTTATATGAAATGTTTAAGGAAGTATTGGGTACGTTTAAGAACCATTTCAAGTGCTAGTAGAGTGAGAAGTCATTTAAGATGCATTCAAACTTTATTGTACTTCAGCCACTTTCAATATTTGATGATGTTCGCTACAACCTCCTCCCAAATCACGTAAATGGGTTCTATGCAACTTTAAATCTGGAGCAATGAAAATTTATATGATAGAAACTTTGGAAATATAGAATACTCACAGTAGAAACTTTGCTCCCAATTGAAGCAAAGTTTCTGAAATTTTGAGCTTCAATTAAAATGAATTATTTGCTCCTCATGTTTGGAATTTCAAACAACTTTAAACAGATTAAATTGACGAATAAGAATTCAGTATGCCGGTAAATGTTCTAATACTTGAAAAAAATATATTCTAAAAACATTCGCAGTGCATGTTTTTAACTTATAGGCAGTGTTTTCATGAATTATTAAAACTTGGCAATGTTTATAAAATTCAAACCTAATAACTTATTTTCAGAAATGTACTAGTAAAATGTAAACATTTTCAATTGAAAATTGTTTGTATGTGAAATATAACTCAAATATAAATAACTAAACAAATAGGATGATTACTTTTGTGAAATCCTATATTGCAATAAACTACAAGCTCTACCGTTTCAACGTCACATCATGCAGCAGTTCTGATATGACAAGACCTGACCGTTTATGACAGCAATTTTTGAACATTTTCTGCAGTAATAATATTGTCAAAACTGAAAGATTAGATACATTTGAAAGCTAGGGACCCTGGTTTGAATGACAGTTTTTTAGTAATTAGTCAAATAGTTTTTATGCTGAAATAAGATGAAAAAAGTTCTCTTTGACTGGGTCGATGTGGGTGTAATTATTGAACTTATACTTACGTTAAAAATAACAAGCTGAAAAATTCGTAGAAATTATCAAATTATACGCCTATTTTTTTCACCTATTTTTTTTATTGGACCAATCTTTTTATAATTAAATTCAATTCCAAAAAAAAAAAAAAAGAACACCTTTTTAGAACTGTTGCTGTAGAATTTATGAATTGTTATTTTTTTCGGCCCGGCTTTATTCATGGTGTAACCAATAAATATCCAAACAAAGGATCAGGAAAATAAACTAGAAACAAACTAGCTCAAGTAACTAGAAATATGGGTAATGATTAAAAAAACATATGATGCGATTAGAAGAAATAACGAAATGCAGAACAAACTCGAACATTTTCTTCAAAATAAGATACTAAAAAAGAAAAGTAAACTATGAATAAACAAAGTGTTCTTAAAATTTTTATGCAGCGACACAAGTGAAAAAGTATGAACGACTGATGAACTGTTGTTTTTGTTGTTGCTTATTCGAGAGCTAGACCAAGTTCAAAAGTTTGAATCTATAAAGAAAAAGATGATCAGTATATTGGTAGATGTCAATTCATCATACCGAAGCCCCAGGCTGTTTTAAAGGTGAGCAGGGACACTTGAGCTGAAGGGCATTAATTGCAACTTAGAACGTTTTTCTCTTATGACGTACGTAGAGTCCCGGCATAAATGCTTATAAGCCTGATTGTGACGTTGGTAGCTGTTCCACTTAGGACACTCTTGCAGGGGACTTTTCACAGTACGAGGACAACAGGGGATGTGTCTTTAACAGAAGTGGTTAGAATTCCGTAGGAGATTCAAAGACCAGAGATGCCTTCCATTGCAGGAATTCAGACCAGCCTCGCTTTCATCAAGACCAATATGCGGAAAAAAATTACTGACGAAATATCCCACGCTACTCTGGGAGTACATCTAGATCTTTTAAAACTAACGATCTAATTTAAATTACTTAATAATTTTAAGTCATGTTCATCCGTTTTCTAATTCCATACGTTTCGCCTGCACATAAAATTGACTAAGTTTATTTTTTCATTTTCCTATTTTTCCTCAAATACTTCAATGTTCGCTAAGACACAGTTTAATATTTTGATTTTACTTAATGAGGTACATCTGTGATTATTAAAATAATAAATTTAAAGAAAAAAATGAAGAAAAGGAAAATGTCAATATTTACTTTGAATTATTTCAGGAAGAAGAAGAAAAGAAAACATTATTAAATTTGATATTCACAAACGTAAAAAGTTAGCAAATGGATTGAAATAACCTAAACGAGGATCTTAATATTAAAATAAATTCTCCATTTTTATTTAACTTTTCGTCTTTGAACCCTTGACTTTACAAGACACAGTTATTTTGTTGCAGTAGTTATATACAAATGAACCTAATCCTTTTAATGCGGAAAATGCAATAAAAGTGTGGTAATATACGAAAAAAATGCCTCAATATGTCATAAAATTTAATACTATTACCTTTATCTGTAGAACTTTGCATATCCCATTTTCGTTTATTTCTTTGTTTTATAAGTTAGAAAACTTACAAAAGGAGTAACAAATGAGGCAATTTCCTAAAGTAGTATTATACGTGCCAAACAAAGGTTTAAAAAGATAGTGTGAGAGTTTATTAAACGCATACCCGAAACATTTTTTAAGATGAAAAAAAAATTATACCTTCACATAATTACGTAAAAATTTTCCGGAGCTCTCACTTTATTAGGAAAATTCTTTGCGTGTTTTGCATTCCTGAAAGACATTTTAGTAATGATTCTAATTACTTTCTTTTAATTTTTTTATCCCGCTTTTTGCTTAAATTTATTTTTCGTACCGAAGCACAAATAGATCATTATTCTGACATTTAAGGCATAAAAATATGAGCGGGTTCAATATTAACAGGACTTTTTTTTGTTTGTCATGGAAAATAAAAGCGTTTTAAAGTGCAGAGTTAGTATAAAAGAATATCCCAGTTTTTAAAATTTATACTTCATTAACTATCACACTTACCACTATAAATAATACATTAAAATTAAGATAAACTGTTAACGTTTTCTTGAACGTAAGTAACTACTTACAGTGCTAGCCAAATTATTAGACTAAGATTGTTTTAAAAGCAAATTCTTTATTAATTACATAACTACAGACACATTAACGAACAGTGAAATAATTATCTAATATTTAGTATGTATTTCCCTGTTCTTGATGAGCATTTTAAGTGTTTTTGGCATACTTTTCACAAGATGTATTCCATTTCTTAACTTTTTAAAAAAGGAGGTAAAAAATTGTTTATACGCACTATTATATATACTTACGTACACATACTCACTAATTACCTAAAACTAACTTTAAATATAACAGAACTCACTAATAAGAAGAACCAGTGAACTAGAAATGGGGCCAATTTGTTTTGCAAAGCTGTGACATTAGGTACATACAAAATGTAGGTTAATATTGGCAAGTAAAATTCTGACACTTTCTTCTTGAAGCATGTGATAATTTCAATCACAAGCAATTTAAATGAAGCATATAAAGCGAGCAAATTACAATCAGTAATTTCCTGTTTTTAGTTCTGTGTTTCACTCCTCTTGTCTAAGAACCCATCTGATTTTTGTTCTTTGTTAGATTAATGCAAATATTACAATCATCTGTAATTAAAAAGTTCCCTTTTTGAACTAAATCAAGGTCACTGTTATATATTAGCATAGTATTTTATTTTTTACAATGATGAAATAAAGTTTCATATCTCAGTTTATTTAAACAAATATCATTTAGTAATAACTTTAAAAGTTAAGTAAAGTTAAAGTTATTAAAGACATTTTTAAGGTTTTGCCAGTTTCTGCCGGTTTTTAGCGGTTATAACCAGTTTCTGCCACTGACACGGCAAAAACTCGTTTCTGCCAGCAGAAAGTCAACCCTGGTTTTAGCTGATTGAGGTTACGTTCCTGGTAGGTAGATAAACAAAGAACATAAACAAAGCAGACAGTGCTGCCACCTTCAAACATTAAATTATGCTAAAATAACGTAATAATCAGTGTACAGTATGTACTGTACTTTAACAGCAAAATAAATAGTATTTTAGTAGAAATAGTGTACAAAAAAAAAAAAAAAAAAAAGAAAAAGAAAAAAAGAAAAAAAAAATCTTTAGTCTAATAATTTGGCCAGCACTGTAAACGTGCACCTTAGTATTAGCGTAGCCAGAAATTCCTTCCTAATGGGGTCTTTTGGTCATAACAATCCTTACACGAGTTTTAACTATTGTATTATGATTGGCAGCAATGTTAAAACCAAGAACTTTGGGGGGATGTTCCTCCCCCCCTCTTACTTCGCTGCGCCACTGACGTTACACAACGCTGGATTGGCAATGCAATTGATGATGATTTACCCTTTATGCGTTGGCCAGCCAGATACCCAAACCTAACCCCATGTGATTTTTTATGTGGTTTTTCACAAAGACAGTGTTTATATACCACAATTGCCTACAACATTGCGAGAACTGAAAGATCGCATATGTGTAGCATTACGAAAAATTGACAGTGAAGTACTCCGAAATGTATGTTATAGATGTGTGTCGCTTTACGAGAAAGACGACAGGGTGAACATCGAGCGTCTGTGAATGGAAAAAAAAAAACGTTCACGGTTTATCTTTGTTTTTATGTATCACTAGTGGTACTCGCACGGCTTTGCCCGTAGTTGAAAATTAAAAGGTCATTCGGTTCGCCTGTATATTTACAAATAATAGATGACGAATTTCTTGCAAATTGGCTATGTTCATTCGCTCTCCCATTCCCCGTCATGATAATTTTGTAATTTACTCGTCCATCTTATGATAATTTTGCTCTGGAAAATGTTCTTAAAATGTAAATAGAAAAATAACAAAATCGAATTTTCGAAAAATTGCTTTGAGGTGCACACCCCAAACTAAGTGTGTGCCAAATGTCATGAAAATCGGCCTATAGGTCTAGGCGCTATGCGCGTCACAGAAATCCAGACATCCTACAGACAGAGAGACTTTGAGCTTTATTATTGGTAAAGATTTATAGTGCTAAGTGTAATAGCTTATATGAACTATGGCTTTTTAACCGGGACATTCTTTTATGCTAACTGTGTATTTCTACACTTTAAAAGTCGGTATATTTTGTTGAAGTTCAGTGAAGTACCATTATACAAATACCTTGTTTTGCTATCCCGCCACTAATTACACCAAAATTGTATACTAAACACACATTTTTAGACCAAAAAAGTTTGAATTTTGAGGCTTTAAATTCAAAATTTTTTTTCGCAATAACGAATTGCGATAAGATCCTACTCGTTAGGTTTCTTGTTTCTACTAATTGATTTTCTCGCAATTATAATTTGATTTGAAGAAGACGCGGGGCTGGATGATGGATGTTGTGCGCGAGATACTATTTTCGCGTAAAAATAATTATGTAAAGTCGAGAAGGTCGCTTATAAGTAACTCGATCCCAGGCGCATGGATGCCAGCGTTATCAGCATAGAATGATAAAAATCAATGGACGGCCGTCGTTCCACGGTCAAGTGAAAACAATAAGCAGTTCGTGATTGCCTAAAAAATAAAACTCGTGAAATAAAGTGAAGAAAAAAGCATCGCTTTAAGTTTACTTTTTTCCCACAACCTGTGTTTATGAATCATTTTAATAGTTAATGCCATACATTTAACTGAATTTAAGCAGAAAAAAAATCAAGAATTAAATTCTCACTTTTGTTTGCATTGTTACCTTTAGCAAATATTTTTGCTTTGTATTTCCCAAAGTAAATACACCTTTAGGGCCTTTAAAATTATTAAACGCAAGTCACAAAACAAAACATCATAGTAAAATGCTAGCAAATATTTTTCATACATAAAACAAACTATGTATTTTTTAAAATGCATATAAGGAATCGTTAATGGTATTTTTTCTTTTTAAATGTGTGCTATACAGCTACAGTGCGGCGCAAAAGTTTAGGCACAGTGCCAATTTTTGAATAAAATGAAGACTATTCAACGGAATGATTTCAAATGTCTACGGTAGATGAATAGTATAATCCTTAATATATGTCTGAAATTTTGAAAAATATAACCGTAACGAAAATCAGAAAGAACAATCGATATTTTTTTGACTGTCGCAAAAGTTTATGCACAAATCAGATTTTATGCAACTATTTCTTGAAACGTGATGCGTGAAGGACCAGTGCGGTTTGTTTCAACGAATTTTAAATTGTAGCAATGGGTTAAAGACGTATCAAGATGCCAAAGTCTCTGCAGTTCTCGCCTGAAGAAGTTGCAAAACTCTGGAAGCTGAAAGGTGAAGGTAAATCCGTTATGGAAATTTCAGTGATTTTAAATCGGTCTAAACGTGGTATTTATAAAGTTCTGAAACGTGGAAAACAATTCAAACCTGCGTATCGCTCAGGAAGTCGAAGAAAACTACCTTTTGTGAGGATAGAAGAATTAAAAGTATGGCTGTAACTGGAAATTTGTCTCTTAATCAGATAAAAACTCGACTTGAATCAAAAATATCACTTGACACCATACGCAGACAAATATCCGAATCAGAATTTATCAGAAAAAAAAAGTTAGCTCGTAAACCTTTTCTGGAACAGTGTCACGAACAAGCGTGACTATAGTGGTCTAAACACCACATGCATTGTACTGACGAATGGATTGTTATATTCTCAGATGAAAAAAGATGGAATTTAGACGATCCAGATGTGTTCTCATACTATTGGTGTGAGTTGAGGAAAGATTCGAAGTGCATATTCAGTAGGCAACAAGGTGAAAGCTCGCTCACGGTAGGGGCGCTTTTTGTTTCAACGGACAAACTTTTCTTAGCTTTATGAAGGGCAGACTAAATTCAGAAGTGGGTCAAAATACCTTAAGCGAGCATTTATTTCCGTTTGGTGAAGTCCTAGGTGGTCCTAATTGGACTTTCCAGCAAGACAACGAACGCTCCATGCACACTTCCCATAGCACAAAAGAATGGGTTGTGTCTCAAAATATCATTGTAATGAACTTGCCAGCACTTAGCCCAAATCTCAATCCAATAGAAAACATCTGGGGAAATCTCTAAAGTGACGTATACCAGAATAGGAAGTAGGAAGTAATATTACTCTGTACAAGTGCTCAAATCAGCTATCGAGAAAGCTTGGTACAGATTCATTCCCGAAACCTTCCATAATCTCGTGCTATCAATGGAAAACCGCGTATTCGAACTCAGCAAATGCAATGGTAACACCATAGACTATTAAAAGACTTTTATGCTTTCTTAAATGTAAATATTTCGTTTTTGTGCCTAAACTTTTGCGACAGCAAAATTTTGATTTTTTTATGAAATCTTATTTTAATTTCTCCAAATTGTTTTCAAATTCGAAACATAATTTTGTAAGCTGATTGTCTAATCACAGTAAAAATTTAAAAGCTATTTAGTGTATACTTTTCAAAAAATTTCGGTTGTGCTTAAATTTTTGCCCCGCACTGTAGTCTATTTTCATTCTCATAGGCTCCATAAAATAAGAATTTATTTTAGCCTTACCTTACAAAAAGGAATAAACGTCTATAACTTCTGTCGTCTTTATTTCCCAGCTTTCAAATAAATTATGTTTGATGCAGCTTGTTGTCAGATTTAAAAGGAATCTTATTTTCAGAACGCAAAATATTTTTACTGACAAAAACAAACCTATAATTATATTTTAAAAGCACACATATTCAGTTTTTTAAATGAAATCAGTCTAGTTTCTTCGGTGGTGATTAATTTTTTTCCACCTCGGATTCCAAATTTTGGCTTAAAGTAGCAAACTTATGCATGTACTCAAACCAGCGGTTCCCAACCGGTGGTTCGCGAACCCCTGGGGGTTCGCGAAAAAAATATTGTAATGGCGGAGTTTTGTCTGTTTTTGATGAAGCCTCATGTTCAAGCGGTTTCAAGCAAATTTTGTTCTTTTTTTATTCATTTGTCTCTCACACATTGGATACTCTTAGTATGAAAATATTCGCATACTCGCTGACATATTTTACATTTAAAGAATTAAGTCTGTTAATGTTCTCAAATGAAAGAATTTGAAAGCGTTCGTTTCTCAGAAGCTTTTGATCCGAAAAGATTAATTAAACTTGATGAAAACATTACATGAAGCATAATCGAGCGTCCCAAATATTGAAATATTTAGTTTCTTTACCATTTAAGTCCAACGAAGAGCTATCAGATTTGTCTTGGGTACGATTTACTTCGAGTTTCATTGTCGAAAAAAGAGAAAGAATGGCAATTAACCCAAAAATATAACAGAAAGTATGACAATTAAATTACTTTAAAATTTTTTCGTGGTTGAAGGTTTGGCAGTGTGAGGTTTACGCAGTTAAAAAAAAAAAAAAAAACGGAATTTAACCATGCAACTTAATTTGCGCTATATGTAATGGTGAAATTTGTGTAGAAAATTTCTCTTGTGGTAAGTGAGCTTAAAATTATTTGTCTAGTTATAAATTACCTTTTGTGTGAAAATTAGAGTTAATGCGTACATTGAAAATAAACGCTTCTATCATTTTAATGTGCGAATTTTACTCCACACTTATAGAATAATAGCAAGAAAATTCTTTAGCAAGTCAACGATTAATATACGCAGTATATCTTTGTCAAACAGCTGGATTCGTAGTCCTTTTCAAGAATACACAAACCTAGAGATCTTTCCCATTTTACTGGAAGAAAAAAGTTCATTTAGTTAGTCTGAGACAGTTCTCTGAGAGATATTTTAAAGATCATTCTTTAATTGACTTCTGATTTAGTGATAGAGAGGAATGTACTGTTGTGGCAAAAAAAGACACTTTAAATTTTACTATCATTTGGAATACGTTTCCGTTTCTACGTAAAGAAGGATTTTCTTCATAAATAGAGATAACTGCTGAAACAGATTAAATGCTGTACCTAATGCAAAACTGCAACCGTGAAATATTTAAGTCAAACTGTGAGCCTCTTTGTTTCACAAATATGCCATTCTCAACAGTTTTTCAAAGTTGTTTGAAGCTGAGCACAGACTAATCAGTGTTTATGTTTTGACGGATTTGTTTTGCATTCATTTTTTAGCGATCATTTTAGTTCGTAGCAACATTTGTACTTCAATGTTTTGCAATTATGTTTTCGTTCTTTCAATAAACTATGGAGCGGCATCAAGCTAAAAAAAAAAAAAAAAAAAAAAAAAAAAAAACCTCAAACTCCGAAATATTTGTCTATGTGTGTGCGTGCGCGTTTTTTTGCTTGTTACTTATTACCTAATACCCAAGGGGTTCGTTAACTTCTTTCGGAGTTTCCAAGGGGTTTGCAAGGGAGAAAAGGTTGTGAACCGCTGCTCTACACTGCAAAAAAAAAGCTGTTGTTTTTACAGTAAAATACTGGCAGCTCGCATTCCAAAGAAAAACTGCAAAAATTACAATTCTAAACTGTAAAATTTGCAGTAATATACTGTTTTGTAACAGACTTTAACTGTGAAATTTACAGCGATAAACTGTAAAATTAGCAGTAATATACTGCTTTTTAATAGAATTGCCCTGTAAAACTTACAGTATCTAACTGTAAAATTAGCAGTAATATACTGTCTTTTAATGGAATTGCCCTGTTAAATTAACAATGATTGACTGCAAAATTAGCAGTAAAATACTGTTTTTTAATGGAACTGCCCTGTAAAGCTTACAGTATCTAACTGTAAAATTAGCAGTAATATACTGTTTTAGGAATGACTTAACCTGTAAATTTAACAGAGATAATATGTAAAATTAACAGTAATATACTGTTTTTTAACGGAATTGCCCAGCAAAATTAACAGTATGAAACTGTAAAGTTAGCAGTATTATGCTGCGGAATCAGCTAAATTGCGCCATAAAAGCAGCAGTAGTATACGGTTTAAAAAATGATTTGTACAGTAAAATTAACAGCAGTAAACCATAAAATAAATAGTTATCAATTTTTATGCAAAAGGGTTTTTTCACCCTATCATTGTTTCTTTTCATAGTCGAAATCACTGCTTTTACAGCTGAAGAACAATTTAGAAAAGTAAAGCAATTGATTTTGTATGTAAGTTGTAGAAATCAGCCTACATACGAAATCGGTTCCTTTTCTAAAGTTTTTCAACAAAAAAAAAAAAAGTTTTAGGCTATGAAAAGCGACAAGTAAAGAAATATAAAAGCCTTTTACATAAAAATAATTAACTGCTGTTAGATATATGTTTTATTGATATTTTCCTTGCACACAAAACAAATAACTGTTAAAGAAGAAAAAGTGGCGCATTTTCATTTATACAAAAAACTTTTAGCTCTATTGCAAACTTAAAAATTTACAAATAGAAGGAAATTGCAAAATATGGTCTGAAGCTTTATTTTCAGAACAGTTATAGCGTTTTCATAAAACAAACCTTTTTGATCCATGAAGGTATTAAAAATTAGAAAGTTTTTTATACATAACTGAAAATACTACATCGTATCTTCACTAAAAGTACTTTTTTCACTTCCAGCATTATTGAGTTGCTGAAATGTGCAACATAACGTGGGAAATGTTATGCTGTATGCAATCCATTAAACTTTTAAGCTTATTTTAACTTTATACATGCAATTCAGTGCATTTATTTTTCTTTTTCTGGTGAAACAGAATATTTTTATGGTTTTCTTTTTTTTTAATGTTATAAGTTGCATATGGACCTACTTTATTTCAGAAATACTAGTAACAAATCAACTTCTTTTCACACCATATGTGCAGTATTTAGACTGCACAGAATGGTTTTTATTGTAAACTGATTATTATAGATTAGATAATACTTTATCCTATTAGCCTTTTAAAATTTTCATAGATGAAAACAAATATATGACGGTTCAAAATTCCAAAGCAGAACAAAACAGAAACAATTTTTCACTTAGTATAATAAAATCTGTCAGGTTTATCACTACTAGTATTAAGTTAAAAATTGGTTTTACTACTCCAAAAATTATATAACTTTATATTCTGTTATAATGTTTTCATGAGAAAAAACGAAACATTCACACCAATAAAAATTACCAAATTATTTTATTTCGTATACATCACCTTTGAATATCGATTAGTAGTTTTTACAGTGAAATTGCAGAAATTCATTTAAAATCGAATGCTAATTTTTTCAAGGTCAGCGTTTTTACATCACAAACTTGCTTCTTCTTTGTGATACCTTAGCCGACTTCGGTGCCATCATTAGAACTTATATTATGAAAGCATCTGTCAAAATAAAAAATTGTTAGAATCTCATAAAACTTGTGGACATCAAAAAACATACATGGAAAAATCAAATTACGTAGGTATAAAAATACGCTCTAAAATGATTAAAATTATGACTCTGAATGATCTGAAATTGCCTTGGGAGTTGCTTTTATTTTGAAACCTCTCAACATATACCTAAATTGTAATTGAACCTTTTATTTCAGGAACCAGTTAAGCGCTTATGCTGTTTTAAGGAGAAAAAAATTTTTTGGCAGCAATTTGCAAGCTAAGCATTTGTAACGGTGGTTATTAATGTCTAATTAAAGTAGACTTAATCTGGATACTTTACATAAGAACTCAAAAAAGAAAGAAAATAATATCTTACATTTTTTTCTTCCATACAAAGAAACGCACTTGTACTGGTTTCTGAAGTACAATTTAAAGAAAAATCCTTTTAATTTTCGGCATTTTTGAAGGATTTTTAATTACATATGAGACTGTTGATTAAGAATAATGTTTTTTTTTTTGATCGGCTAACTGAAGTGATCGGGAGAGTAACTCCTTCTGTAAGTGAAGAATTAAAAAAAAAAGCAGCGGAAAGTTTTCCGAAATGGGACTAACATCTTGGTCTAAAGAAAAAATTAAAATAATTTAAGGACGATACAACTTGAAACTAGTCTCTTCTTATAATAGGCTCCAGATTATCGAATTGCAAGATGTTTACTTCAAAACGAAAATAAGGATAAGGTAGAGAAATATTTTTTTAGAAAATGGAGCAAGGTCGAAGTTTAGGACAACTGGGAAATATTGGGGTATTCATTCAAAACAATGAATACTGTATCTAGCCTCTTTTAGTCCCCCCCCCCCAAGTTGCTACAGTAGCACTGAAAACCGTAGATGTTTTTACTTTTTTTTTTTTTTTTTTGTAACCCATATTCCGTTCCAACACTTGTTAACAGCTCGAGGTATGTTCAACTGATACCAGCTTCATTTTCTTTTTCTTTGACAGCTGCCCATTATTAGAAATCTGAATATTAAACAAAGTGTGACGTAAAATAATTATTTAGAACTCTGTCTGTACTTAATATGAAATATTTTACTTATTTTTTTAAAATATTTTTTTCCTGCATTTTAATCCATAATTGTGTTATTATATTGTTAAAATTTAATTTTTTGGAGATTTTTCCTTAAGTTCAAAGGAATTACTTTGAAGAGTCATTTGAGTTGAAATAAAATAATATCGTAAGAACATTCTATCTTATATATGTCTTAATATTTAAGCATAATTAATGATGTTTCATGTATATTCTATGTCTTTCAAAATGGGGAAGCCCCCCGCCCAGATCCCCGTTTTGAACAACTATCGATGTCCCCATTTAAGCCACCAGCGGCTTTTTTTTTTTTTAAGTGGCACTTTTTTTGCGAGGATTTAGGCAATTTATCTTTAAGTTTTTCGGAATGTACCTGAAATCTGGAAAAAACAATTCTATATTCCCAAAATCAAAATGGCTTAGTTAAAGTAAATTCAGCAAAAAATGAAAATTCGGTCAGAAAAGTTTAAAGTTTTCAACAAAATAATAAATCGTCAAACATGTCAAAATAGAGTAAATCTGGTAGGGCCAGTTCTAATGATTAAGGAATTGCAAGTCCACATTTGGCCCACCGTCCTTGTTATAAACAATGCTATCCTTCTTGAAAATGCTTTGCCGGAAGACCACACCACTTTTAACTGTAGATTTAAACATGTTCACATTTGCAAGTCTGAATATGCGAAGAAAGTTTCATACGCTGTAATACATCGTACTTTTAACATTCTGTTTTGGTTCCATCGATTTTAATAACATGTAAAAACAAAGAATCAGTGTTCCAAAATTTACTGGAAAATTAAAAAAAAAATAATGAAAGAAATTTACGTCTAATTTAGCTCTAGCAACAGAAATTTCTATATTCCGGTGATTCTTGAAGTGATAATATTCAATTACCCGTAAAATATAATATTGAATTACAAATTTAAAAAATTCAGAATTAAATAAATTGTATGACCGATCACATTTTAATCAAAACAAAATAAAATTGAGTTTAACTTCTTCCAAAAGATAGTTCTTGATTGTAACATAGAACCTGACAACGGGCCACAAAAATCAGCTTCAGGTGTCCAATATGGCACGCAGACCGTCGAATAGGCTTACGTGGCTAAGAACGCTTTAAAACTCAAAAGCATTGGTAATTACAAATTACATCCGAAAACACAAAAATATAAATGAAAAGAGATACTTATAAACTTCCGTTGCCGGCATTCATGTCACAAAGTGAATTATCGCACATCGTTCAGACTAGAGGCTTATTTGAAATTCCAAGCGGAGCACAACCGCGAACTGTTATCTTGATAAAATGAGACAACCATTATTCCATTCAGTTCTGGTCACAAGTTACGTAGTTCTTTACATTTGCATACCACTAAAAATAAAGAAATGATATTGCATTAGTGAATAAATTTAAATGAAGTAAATTCAGGCGGCTAGAATGAAATTTATAGTTTAAATTTTTCCGAAATACCTAACCGCAACCATATCACCAGGCACAAATTCAAAATGAAATCAACTACAATTGTTTTTCCTTCGTGCGCTGGAGGGACAGTAACAAAATATTCGCTAGCAAATTTCCCCCTTCTTGGCACGCCAGCACACCGAAAAAAGGAAATACATTAAGACATGAATAAAAAATTAAAAAATATTATAGTCCATCCGTTTGTGTGCACAAATTATAGCTTAAACATAATGGAATAATTGAGACATTTCAAAAAAAAAAAAAAAAAAAACCACTCTAGAAAAATATGTCATTGCAATTCAAGCTTTACGTAAATTTTCCCTACAGAAAGGTTTTGTGAAACAATCAGCTGAATTATTTTTAGTTTCTCAACAAAATTTATTCCAAATTCATTTTCATCAATCAAATTCCGTAGGAAATGGTACCCCCACATCAATCTGCTTAGTTCTGCAATTTTTTCTTCCAGAACTAGAAAAATCGATCGCAACTAGATTAATAGTACTCTATACTGTGACAATCAGTCTAAAATACTGAATTCTTTTCGTGGCATTTAAAATTGTTTTTATTCTCATAACTTCCTTAGATTGTTCACTAACTGAAATATACTCTGCTTCTATCGTTGAGAGTGCTACGTATTTTTGTTTGAATGTACACCATATTATTCGTACCCTATCCAAAAACATTACAAGCGCCCCCCCCCCCCCCGGCATTATATTCCAGTCGTCTTGATTTGAGGCGTAATCTGTATCAGAATAAAAATGATTTATTCAGTTTACAGACAAAATTTAGATTTCAGGGACCGACAAACCCTTTAGGTTGTCTCACAAATCTCTTCTTTTAAATCCGCATATAGATACGTATTGCAGACATCTGCTCGGAAATGGACCCAATGTAACTTATACACAAAAATTGAAAAGAAAGCCTCAACCAAAGGAAAGGAAATTACTGAAGAGAACACCTTGCGAAAAGTATCCCCCCCCTCTAATAGCTGGTTGTTACCTAAAATTACCAGTCTGGCCTTGAAGCGAATTATTTCGTTCTGCTCATCTGTTCTGTTGCGTTTTGCTAATCTTCCCTTTCTGGCATTCTCAAACTTTGTTTCAAATTCGAAGGAATTACATCTTCGGAAATGTTAGTTTCTAGTTTACTTGAATTATCCCCCCTATCTTCATCAGAATCTGATACTTTTCTTGAATTATCATCAGAAATGAAATCAAAATATTTTGGGTCATATTCAATGTTATTTTCAGAACAATTAACCTCGGTTTCACGATTCGGACTTTAGAATCGTCGTGTCAATATATGCTTTGCCTTGGTATTTCTTCAACCAATTTAATTCTCACAACATGCTATTTCATGATTTTCAGGATATTCTTCTTCTACTTTCAGATTTACTCAGAAGTGAAATAAAACGGTATACCTCTGTTTCCCGTTCCTATTTTTTTCCCGCCCAGAATTTATTTTCATCGAATTTAACATTCAGCATTTCTGTCACTTCACTATTTTCGGGATCCCAAATTCTATAACCTTTCATATAAAACGCATATCCTACCATGACTCCCTGTTTAGCTTTCATATCCAATTTGCTTATTTTCTGTTTTAGAAGTGCAATATACGAAATACAGCCAAAAAGCACGGGAGTGTTTAATAGATGGCTTTCTTCCCTCAAATAGTTTTAAAAAGGTTTTGGTTCTTCCTTTTAAAACCGCTCTAGTCCGTAAGTAGTGGAAGCACATAGCTGATTCGGCTCAAAACTGCTGAGGCAAACCCGATTCATTTAAAAGTGTTCTAATTCCATTCATTAATGTTTAGTTATAATGTTCTATGACGCTACTTTGTTAAATGGAGGATTTGTTGGTTTTTTCGATTCTTATGCTTTGGTCGCTAATTTAAATTTCAAACCGGGTGTTCAGAAGTTTCTTTTTGAAATCGAATTTTTCCCGTAATTTTCTCTGTTCTCTTTTGAAACCTGACAAAGTATTCGAAAACCTCACTTTTTTGAAAAATCGTCTATTATTGTGAAAATAATCCCCCCCCCTAAAGAACTCAACTGCTAAGGAACCCAGCGCATTTAAATGCAAAAGATCTTACCCGGCTTTGGCTTGAATCTCCGTTACAGGTTTAAACGAAATTCTGCAATTTTTCTTTTTACGGGGATAACAGTCTGACATATTTTTACTTTTTATATGCAGTGAAAGACAGTGAAGTACAGAATCACATTTTTCAGCATTTTTAATATAGTTTTTGTCTTCATCATAAACGCATTGATACCAAACTTTAAGACTCAAAGGGCTCTTAAAGTTAAAACATAAGGAAACTGACGATTTCAAGGTTAAAAGAGTTTCAAATTTTACTGTAGTTCTAGGTATCTACTTTTCTAAATGAGCATGTCCTTCAAGGCGAAGAAAATATGACAAATCTCAATTTGTCGAACGGAACTTACATATTTGCCGATTAATAAAATACTGGTGCATGCACAAATTAAGTACGCACAATTAAGTACAATATCTAATGAAATTTGGACATTCGAGAATTCAAAAATTTGAATCGTTACAATTATGTCCCCAAATTTTCCGAATCGGCAGACAAAGTGTTCCCAATATGGCAGTTTTGGGGAGGTCATAGTGACTTCCCGTGACCTCCCATCGAGTGCCATTGAATATGGTTTCTAAAATTATTTTTAAGTTCACAAGTTTCAATGCTATTAGTGCATTTTTCCAGAAGTAAAACTTTAATTTCTTACTGACCCAAATATAAAACTTTTAAAACACAAGTGTTTCGTGTTTGTATCTAAAGATGCTTATTTTTATTTATTTTTTTATTTTTTTGGAGTGCTTCATTGATGATTTTTTTTAATTATAATTATTTTAGTTTTGTTAGATAAGTATGAAAGCTGGCTCCAGAGTTCAGAGAATTTTGAGTCTTTCAGAGTGGCAAATTCTTCAACAAAAATATCATTAAACTTGATACTGTTTGCATGTCTCTCGGTCACGTTGTTATTTTATTTATTTACATTGCTATAACGTAAAGTTTATCAATAAAATGGTTAAATGCAAACTGTTAAAGAATTTAAAACTGAACATAAGAAAGAAAAAAAAAACAGAAGGAAGAAGTCAATCGCGATTCGCTAAAAATTTACTAGAAGACATAAGAATTTAAATTTTAAGTACTCACATGCTATATAACACAAAATATTATCGTAAACAAAATCTAATGTTCTAATAACTTTAAAAACGATAAAGAAAGGAACTGATTTATTTTTAAATCAAATTTGAGTTTCAGAAAATGTTTAAAAACTATCATACGGGCAGTAAAATATTCAGAATCACAACAACTACTCGGATTTTTGCTATAAAGCAATCGCTACAACTTAGCAACTAAAAGAAATTGCAAAGTCAACGTCAACGAATATTGGAATACGAATTATGATTTCAAAATAAATACTGTTATTTTACATACATTATCAATGATAAAAAAAACTACATTTTGAGAAAAGGGAATGAATAATATTACTAGCACTTACCTTTAACTTGGATTACAGCTGAGCAGTCCTGTCTCAGCACACCCGAAAAATAACTAACATGGCTGTCGATACTTTGAATTCATTAGTTTCTCTTCCCGTATGAAAAGAAACACCTTTTGCGCATCGTTTTGCGCAATCTAAAACAGTTTTACAGTTTTTTTCTGTTATTTAGAAGAGCAGTATTAAACTGTAGGAAAAAGTAGTATATTACTGTAAAAACAACAATTATTTTTTGCAGTGTAGATTCAAGATCTCCATACTAAAAATAATTTCAGTTTTGTTTTGCATCACATTTCATCACTAAAAATTACTTTTACGTTAAATTCTGTACCTCAGTGCCAGAAGGACATGAGTCAAATTATGATAATTTTACAGGAGAGAGGAAAAACACTTTTTCTGGCGCACGCAAAGGATAGAAGGTGTGCTCTGTTATCCCTTATAAAAAATTGAAAAGGATTTTTTTAAAAGAATTATATTTACATGGCTCGATGCGGAATAGGCTTCAACATACAATGCAGTGATTCACAATTTTTGAACTTACATCCTTCTGGCTTTGAGGTACAGAATTAAACTTTCAGTTTTTGACCTGATTGTGATGCCATACTTATAGTGAAGAAATTTTTTAAACCGAAGACGCCAAGTTCTGTTAGAACTTGCTGAACGTTATTGAAATTTTGTGATATGTAAAAACTGTGAGTGCTAAATAATTTTTTTTCCTTGAAATTTTTTTATCTACAGGGATTTCATTGAAAAAAGTACTTCAAATTTCTAACTAACTAAAATTATTTTCAGAAGTGTTTCACATCGTTGATAAAAGTTTTACGCGGGGAAATTTTATTGTTCTGAGAATATTCAAACCATTTTCAACTTGACGCTAGGCACGAGCATTATAATTAGCAGTATGTGTCGAACGTGATTGTTCTGGGTACTTAACCCCCTAGAGTCCCTTCACGATTCCTCTGGTAGTTTTTTTCTACTGTACGCCATTTTCAGTTTTCTATGGTAGCGCCACCTCACATCGGAACATGCCGTATGCCTCAGCTAGTATTGTACCAAACTGGAAAAATACTAAGGTAACTTTGAAAATAAAAAATAATTATCTATTTATGTTAAATAGTTTTTGTTAAAGAACTTTTCTGTACCAATGGATGACTTTACAAATCCACTGTATATTACACAGCAATTTATTAAGTGCCTATACCTAATTGCAACATTTACGATTTCATCCAAAAGCTCACTCTTCTATACCTTGAGAAAGGTGTTTCTTGTAGCACCAAAACACATGTCTGCAGTAATTTGCAATTTTTGCGCATTGAAACGTTAGTAATTCATTCAATTCATCCGTCTGAATTGCTGATATTAGATAAAATAACAGTTTGCAACATTATTTTCTATTAGAGCAACCGCACTTTGAAAGAAATAGCATTTAATGTTTAAAGTTCTATACTAAGAGAGCCTCAAGTAGCGCAAAATGTTTGAAAAATTTTAGTATCTTGATAATAATACTCTTTAATATAATACAGTATCTTTTATTACATCGCTCATTCGGGTAGTTCGCGCTTTTCTTTTGCCTCTCGAAAAAAAAATTATAGTTATTTTTGTTTATTCTACTTTACATTTGTAATTATAAGCAAAAGAGTTTTACATCCGAGATAAAGTATTTTGTTCCATTTTAAAAACTGACTTTTTCTGGTATGTTTTCTCTACATCTGATTTCACTATAGTTAAAGTTGCAACTTCTGTTTAGTATTTCACCAAAAAGCAATAGAAACATTTAAAATTAATTAATTTTATTGCAAAAGAACAATTAGTAAGCAAACGTTCTTGGGTTTTTATTTAAAACTAGTGGGACCCGCACGACTTTGCCCGTAATAGAAAAATTAAAAGGTCTTTTGTTTCGCCTGTATATTTACAAATAATGTATGGTGAATTTTCTCGCCAATTGGCTCGTGCCCATGTTACGGTCCCATGTTATGATAATTTCGTAATTTACTCGTTCATCTTATGATAATTTTGTTCTTAAAATTGGAATAGAAAAAGAACCACATCGAATTTTTGAAAAATCGCTTCGAGGTGCGCACCCAGATGTTACAAACTAACTTCCTGCCAAATTCATGAAAATCGGCCGAACGGTCTAGGCGCTATGCGCGTCACAGAGATCCAGACATCCTACAGACATCTAGACATCCTCCGGACATCCAGGCAGATAGACTTTGAGCTTTATTATTAGTAATGATAAAGATAAAAAAGATTGTCCTAATATAATAATGAACTAGTATTTTAAAAGGTGCACAAGTCATTAATTTGTACGAATATTGAATAACTACTTTTCATGACCGCGATTAAGTCGCCCTTTAGGATATATCACACTTTTTTTATTGTCTCCCGACAAGCGCAATATAACAAGGGTATACTCTATGCATAGTATGCATTATGTGTATTAACTGTAACTTTATGATTGGGCACTTCCTATATATGTGCCAACTTCTATGCTGTGAAGACATCTCCCAGATTCTTACATAATCTTTTAACTGTTTATTTTATACATTTAATAAATATTTACTTTATAACACTTAGAACAAATACGTTCAAAAATGCTAATTAGATAAATTGCAAATTCTTTGTTTAAACGGTTAAAGCGAAAAGTACACATATAATTTAATTCATTCTATATATCTGCTTATGTTTGATTAAACAAAAAGGTGAAAATAATTAAATAACTTTAATTTTACGACAGTGGAAATGTTTTAAAAAAATTATGTACGAAATGAAAAATTACTATTCTTTTTTTTTTCTATACTCCGTTTAAAATGTTCTTAATATAATCTAAGAAACGGATTTTTCTTTTTATTTTATTTATAATGTTGCATCAAGAATTATCTTCATAGAAGCTTTAATCAAGCGACTGAAGATATGTTTCCGAAAACACATTACTTCAGAAATGACATGTCTAGGATAAGTTAATTATTCATCAGCAATCTCATAATGTATGTGTCACTCTCACAATTAGACGCTATCTCCATATTTATTTCATTTTTATGCCAATGCATGGGAAAAAAAAGTCTATTAAAAAGAGGTTTACTGTGACATTAAATACCTCTTTTACTATTACATTAGTTTTGTTCAGTATTTCTTTTTTGTGGTTATAATTAGCAGTTTCATTTTCCCATTTTTATAGATTTCTTAAAAGCAAGAATTGTGTAGTTTGCAAGACTACTGATTGAAAGAAGCTTTATTGTAGTTAATAAATTTTAACTTTATATACGCGTGAAGAAGAAAAAAAAAATATCGAAAAGAAGATAAGATACCTGATTGCAAAGATATCGAAACTTGTTTCAAACGGAAACTAATTTTTGACTGCCTCATTAAAATGAATTCTGATCGCTAAGAGTTGACCCTTCGCTCCGCCTCGTTGCAGAATTGTCCATCTTCGTGAAAGAGAAGAGGAATATTGGAAAGGAATTTGCAAGTGCATCATTGGTTCTAGAGCTTGAATACGACACCTTAAAATTTAAGAAATCAGCCAAAAAGGTATACCATTTTAATTTTGGGCCGTCAAAGCAGATGTCCCATTGGACAGGTCACATGGGTGGGTCTTGGTTTTACTTCGTTCAGCAGCCACTGGTCAGAGATAACAATGCCCCCTATAGTTAATTTAGTTAATTTCAGTTTAAAATTGGCGAGAGTAAGGTTGTAATAATGAATGCGAAGCTTGTCATTTTTACTTTTTCGTCAACTCAATGCAGTTATTTCTGGAAGTGGAACCTTTCGGGTCTAAATAATGATAACGTAACGAATATATATATATATATATATATATATATATATATATATATATATATATATATATATATATATATATATATATATATATATATATATATATATATATATATATATATATATATATATATATATATATATATATATATATATATATATATATATATATATATATTCATATCACCAAAATGTTGCTCAATTCCAAAATATGACACTTGTCAATTATTCGTTCTCTACCTATTTTAAGCAATGGACTAATTTTCTCAAATGATAGACAAGAGTCAGTTGTTAGCGGTGGGACTTTACTTTTGTTTTGTTCTTGTAAAATTTTTGGTTCTCATATGGAATTTGGTAAACACTAAATGATTTGTGCGCACATGTTCTTAAGTTTTGAATTATGATGATACTTTTGGACACTACTCAGTAATGATGGATCAGTGCAGGAGTTCTCAAACTGCATGCCGCGGCACCCTGGGGTGCCATAAGAGGATGCAAGGGGTGCCGCGAAGTGTCCATGGTATCCATATGTGTGTTAGGTGGGTGTGCTAAATGAGGCCACGTAGATCAATAAAGCAATCTTTTGATGTAGCACAATAGTGTCTTCATCGTCATCACAAAGCCTGACTGATGATTAAGCCTTTTCAACAAGCAGTTTTTGATTAACAGGCAACAATGTAGCAAAAGTTATTACAGTAGAAAGATATCAAAACTTATATTATTTTACCGTTGGATTTGTTTCTATGTTGTTCACTAGTTTACTAGGATAACAAAAGTTGTTGTAAGATTCCGGACTGTTGTGCCGTGGTCTGGGTGTTGTTACTCTATATGGCATTGGAGTAACAACACTCAGACCATGTCACAACAGCCCGGAATCTTACAACATTATTGACACCGGCCGTGAAATCCTTCATTCTTACATAAAAAAAAAAAATTTTATTGTTCTTGAAGCCTAGTTTTTTGTAGCTGACGAATTCAAATAGAAACATGTCTTTATGTTCCGTCCGAGAAAAGTCTTTTTCGTAAAAAGGGTGCTGAGAGTTGAAAAAGTTTGAAACCCTCTGGATTAGTGAATATTCATAGCTTCCTTTTGTATAGTGCCTTATCAAATATACAAGTCTGATATCTCTCTCGTTTTAAAAAAACCCATTTACAACTCTAAAAATTTTCAAGAAGTCCCTTGAGTTGATCAAAATGCTCCTACCCGTTTAAGGATAAAAAATAATTTTCTCTATCTAAAATGGACAGACATAGTTTAACCTAATTCTAAGCTTATTCTGTTTAGCAATACAAAATCCCTGATAAAATAACAAAAACTTAACTTACGTACTTTGATTCCGATTATAACAGTATTAAAAACCCCTCATTCGGAATTTCATTGGAATACGCATTACAACTGGAGTAATGTTAAAATATCCCTACCTTTCCTCAGAGGAAAAAAATAATTCATTTAGATCACCCATCAAAATTATGCAAAATGCCGCCCAAATCCTAGTGATGATTTTAAAGTTTCTATAAGTATTCTAATTTCTCCATACGAAGAGCAAATTACACTAAAATTAAGCTTACATTTCAGTTCAATAAACTCATTTTATTCTATTCCCATTTGATTCATAAACTCAGTATGTCCCAAGTTTTAACCACATTTTACATCTAGTTAAAATCCTACAAAGTAAATGTAATTTATCTATGTTGATTCAAGTTTAGATGATGTAAAGTGAGCATTTCTCTTTTTAGTTCATGTGCGTTTAGACAACTCTGAGATATTCTTTGATGTTATTCGAAATGTAATATGTTATTTAAGAGACTGAATAATGAAAAACATCTGTTTTACAATAACTCATACTTTATGTCCTAAAATATGTAGTTTATTGACATTTCTTTGGCTTGAATTAATGAGCAAAATGAACAACTTGAGGATCATATTCGAGGTGAATATTTCACAAATTGAGTGCTTTGACACAGTACTTTTTCAATTTGTAATAAAATATTATCATTTTTATTTACTAAGGATTAACACGAATAGGGTGGTTCCCTTCTTTATCAAATTTAAGGTTTGGCGGGAAAACTATCCCGTAATTTCACCGTCTGTATTAATCTACAAAATCGTGTGAAAAAATGTCCTCTATTACTCACTAAAACTCGCTAAATTTGGCAACTTTTCTTAAAATTTCGGCAGACTTTAAGACCTTATATTTGCAAAACGGGGACACGACAAATAATCAGAAAATGGTAATTATACTCTATTAATAACTAATTTAGAGCATCTAACCAGGACTTACGAAAGCGTTTACCTTTATAATTTGATATACAACCAAACCTGTTTTTGTGCGGTCTTCTTTTGTGCAATTTTTTTGTGCGTTTTTTTTTTTTTTTTTTTTTTGTGTGTGTGTGCGGTACATGAAAACTAGTTATAAAACGAGTGGAAATTCTTTACGAAACGAATGCGTGGTAGTGTCTTCAAGTGACGACATGGTATCACTGGGTTGGGGGGGGGGCTCTAACACTCCAATGGGAAGTCACTGTGACCTCCCAAAATTTTCTTTATTCAGGAAATTTTTCGGGAGTCGCCAAAATTATCATCCCTTGGTTTATTTTGATTTCGTTTTAAGATATTTTTTTCGGTTATTTTCTACGACTTCCGAGACTTTTTTTATGCGGTCCAAATCGACGCATAAAAAAAAAAAATACCTGTGGGACGAAAACAACTTTTCATAGCTACTCGTAAAATTTTGAGCAATTTTTTTATGGGGGCCCTATTCATCGCATAAAAACAGGTTTGGATGCATTAGTTCCTTTGTTAATATCCCCATATACCACTCATGTGCACATTGTCATACTTCCGACTTATAACCAAACAATGGCAATAATAAAAATAATCAGTAATCCAACGTTATGAAGCACAAAAACTGCAAATTATTTTTGCAATAATTTGCAATTTGTGTGCTTCATAATGTTGGATTACTGATTATTTTAATTTTCAGCACAAAGGTATTTATTCGTTAATGGCAATAATAATTACTATTTTTATCTATGTATTCTCTTTTTTCAAGCATTTCTGAAACTACTCTCTTTTTTAAAGTCCCCGGGTCTTAGTGAATTAAAGTGTATTTTAATCGCAAATGCTAGCAAAATACTGTTAGAAATGGTAAGACTTAGTGGTAGTCAAAAATGGCGGTCATTATAACTACCAAACACTCTACATGTACTGCAATATGCATATCAAGCATGCAAATAGTAGTTCTAATCTATACTATAACGAGTGAAGAGCAAAATTTGTAATCATAAGTAATGTTATTTCATTCCCTTTAGATTTATCCTGACATATTTAATTATAAAAATTTGGATTACTTTAACGTTTTCAAATATTTAATTTAGGAGCTGCAGCAGTAATCATATTTTTAAATTACATTGGTTGTTATCATTAATTACTGATTCAATTTTACTCTTATCTAAATCTTTGGAAATACATTTCACAGTGATGCCTTAAAAACATTGCTCTTAACATAATAAATCAAATGAACTTAAAATTTAAATGAAAACTAAGCTATTCGCAGGGTGGAGTGAGTGCAGCACTTAAATTTTACAAATCCCATCAGAAAATAAATGAGCTTACATGCAAAAAATTCTTTATTGTTGAAGGATTTGTATGTAGAAAATGTTTGCCTCTCATATTTTTGTTATTTGTTTCATTAAAGCATAATTTTGCATTACTGAAATTAAAATTAATTTTCTATACTCTAGTCTTACAATGAGTACAAAATTTTATTTCGAACTCTCGGGAAAGTTATAGTTTTACCTTTCTATTGTCATTTTATTGCTTTATTATTTTTTTTTAACTTGTGGACAGAATGGAAATTGTAATGTTTCTCTTCAGATGACGAACATGTTCTTGAAGTTAATGTACGATCCCAACTGTTTTAACTAGTCATGCAAAATTTATGTTTCAATTTATGGGAATAAATTTACAATCTCAACCTAGAAATAATTTGGCAAGAATAAAGATAAGCATTAAATGGTTGTGAAATAGTATATTATTAATATTGTAAGGAATGAAAATGCAAATTTCGTTAACAAATGGAATGTGAAGCGCACGTGCTTTTGTAGCATATAGAACACCTATGGGCCATGCGAATTGTGAATGCTAATTTATTCTGCACGCACTTTATCAAAGATGAAAATGTCTTAATTCGGATTTCGATAAGTCAGATAGTATAAAACATAGAATAAAACATTTTTTTCTGAATAAAATAAATTCGATTTTACATCAAGTCCTTATTAAATTTTTAACGAACACTTAGAAATTCAGATCAATATATTGGATTTAAATTTTCTCGTCAAACAACACGAGGCGCCAGGTATTTTCTTTTTATGAAAGCATAGCGGTTTCTTTAGATAAATTTGTTAGCAATACGTAATATGTAGGAATAGAAAAAACGGGATATACATGTTCCTTGCTTAAAAATTTCGAAGTAAATAATTAAGTTCTGAACACATAACAAAATGCACATAATACTGACACTATATATAAGTTTGAATTAGCCTGCAGTGAAAATATAATGTCACACTATTTTTGACTTAAAAGACGTAGGGTAGACCGGGGCAACTTTACGCGGATTTGTTTCAATGAATTTTCTAAATTTAATGTTTTAACTTGGGAAATTTTAGACATTGCGGTTTTATGATAATGGAGTCAAAATTGGTATATTCAGTTGTTACTCAATTTGTATTTTAACCGTTAAATATTTACTTTTGAGTCCAATTTGATTGCGTAAACTTGCCCCGGTGACGGGGCACGTTTACGCATATTTATTTCGACACCTAACGTGGTTCTGTTGGTGATTTGAACATAATATCTTAGCATCGTTAAAATAAAGCAAATTTATTAGACTGAATAGTGTATAAAGTAAAAGCTGAACGGACATGAAGACAGCACTACATGATTGTAAGCTATAAGATACGAATTTATCACTCAATTAAAAACTAAATGATGATTTTCAAAACTAAATAGCCTGAAGATGTAAAAAAGTTTTGAGACAGTTCAGAGCGAAAAAAGTGTCAATGCACGTTTATAAGTAAGGCATAGTAAGAACATGCGTATATAAAGGTGCTCCGACGTCAACGCCTAAACTTGCCCCCTTCGCCAACTTTGGATTTATTTTTTACGTGCAAAAAAATATAATAACATTTCAGTTAATACAAATACAATTCTCAAAAAAGGATAAAATTCTGCTAATTTTATATATTTGTTCATTCTTAACTAAGTATTATTTATTCATAAAAAGCTTCAAAACGTTCAGCTCAAAATTTACTCGACTTGGTAGAAAAGATTATTTTTTTTGCATGCTAGATCGAAGCTCGACTGATGGTCAAAAACTTGTGAGGATATTTTCTAGGGAGCAGTATCAATCTGTTATGACTGTTGGGTCTCCAGTTATAATTCATTTTTAAAAAAGGTCACTGCATAAACGTGTTTCGGTCTAGCCTAATAATTCAGCAAATAACGCCCCAATGTCATCTGAACACGTTTATAGATTTTTCTGTTTTTAATTAAGGGACGGAACTAAGTTGATACTACATTAAATTTAAATTCTGCTATTTATTTTTACATAGTAATGTTTTTTTTTTTAAATTGAAATAAGAATTGTAATACGCGTGAATTCGTGATATTTTTTTTTCACGTTTTAGTATAAGGACATTTTTCCAGATTCAAATTCAGATAGCCGGGGGGGGGGGGGGGGGAGTTGTAGGCCAACAACCCTTTGCTAAATCTAATCTAAACCTTGCAATTTTTCCGATTGCTAAACTAGTTTTAGCTATTTGGGGGCCCCCAAATAGTAGGGGCACTAGGCCCAGGCTTAGTTGGCCTATGCAGTAATCAGAGTGTGGATTTGCCTTACATTATTATTAATTATATATGTGCTTTAACTTAATACTCAAACCTTAGATACGCTTATGTAAATTTCATGAGCTGCATCTACGTGAATGTAATTCCTTTCACTTTAGCAAAAGATTTCATTTGCTTAATAGTTGAATTAATGAAGATATTCACTTCCAAAGGAATCTCTACGATGAATCTGAATGCAAATTTAATTAAAGAAAGGCAAATCGTTTGAGTTATCTTCTCGTAGTTCGAATTTAAAATAAACTCATTTCCGAACCGAAGTACCAATTTGCTATTTATTCCTATATGAATTTAAAATAAATGATTAAAAAATTATGTATTACGAATATTTTCTACATACGCATTGGGGAGATTTGGTAAATTTTATTTGACAGAATAACATGTAGATTAACTTATGTAAGCACCATCTTATTTAAACTTTTGCAAACAAGTTATCTTTATAAAATAAATGTTTATTTCAATTTTTTTTTTAAATATCAAACGCAATAAGAATCGCGAAACGCTTACGCATTGTCAAGCAGGTTGCGTTACCTTGCTGTGATGGTGAGATGGCGACGGTAAGCGGGGAACAAAAGGACAAAGGCAGCATTGTTATTATTTGTCCTGTGTTCACAAGTACAAACTTTTTCGTTACAATAATGAACAAACACTGTTTAAGAATCCATAATTTTCCACTTTTGTATTTTTTCTTTTGTTACCACGCTTCTTTTGTCACTCCCTCCCTTTTGTGATTTTTTCGTTCTTTACTACGCTTTTTTTCCCCACGCATCTTTTGTCCCCTCTCCCTTTTATAACTTTTCCTTTTATTACCTAGCTTTTTTTGTCTCCCCTCCCTTTTGTATTTTTTCTATTATTACCAAGCTTCTTTTGCCCCCCCCACCTCTCTTTTGAAATTTTTCTTTTATTACCACGCTTCTTTTCTTTCCTTCCTTTTTGTAAATTTTTCTTTTATTAACACGCTTCTTTTGACTCCCCTCCTTTTGTAATTTTTTCTTTTATTGGCATGCTTCTTTCGTCTCCCCTCCTTTTTTGTAAATTTTTCTTTTATTACCACTCTTCTTTTGTCTCCCCTCCTTTTTGTAAATTTTTCATTTCTTACCACGCTTCTTTCGTCTCCCCTCCTTTTTGTAAATTTTTCTTTTATTACCACACTACTTTTGACTCCCTTCTTTTTGTAAATTTTTCTTTTATTATCAGCTTCTTTTGTCTACTCTCCTTTTTGTAAATTTTTCTTTTATTACCATGCTTCTTTTATCCCCTCTGCCTCTTTTACACCCCCTCCCCCTTATAATTAACTTTTATTAGGTCGAAAGCGAATGAAACCTCGTGTCGTCTCTGTTTAAGCTTGAAAAACACGACCTTTAGCAATGGAAATTTCGATTTGGTTTATTTAGAAGCAAATAACCTACGGCATACTCGTCGTATACGTATTTTTTGGATAAATTAGTTACAAGAAACTCAATAACATACAATTTGAAGTGTACATTTTTAGTCGTAAAAATTATCGCACTTCACTCTGAAAAACTGTATTTGCATTTTAAGCTTTAGTTCTACAAATACTAGTTTGCAATACATTTCCACGACGGTTTTAAGAAACATATTTATTTTTTTTTATTAACATTGAAGACAAACATAGATTCATCTTAGAGTGACCAAATAAAATAATTAATTTTTTTGCCATAATTTAAGAATTTAATTAAGATAATTAGTTCAATTAATTATATTAATTTAAGAAAAAGTTAAATTTACTACTATTGCTTGGGTTTAATTAGTATTAAAAACTGTATTAGTTTAGATATGTAAACCTTTTCGGATACAAGCTAGATGCATTTCGCGAAGGTAAAGAAAATGATTTTAACCGCAAAAATCTGATTTATACCTGAAAAATACTGTTTTCTTTTCAACACCAGTAATACAATTTATGCATCATTCAAAAGAGTTCAAAGGGGTTCAAAAAAGAGGGAAAATATCTTCTATTCTTTTAACTGCGTTAAGAATAATGAGTTAAGAGTAACAAATATTTGAATAAGGTAGAACAGTCGCAATGGAGATAAAAACTTACAAATGTGTTTTTCGAAGTAAGTAATAGATTAAACCATTGAGAAGAAATAAAAGGTAGAGAGAGTGAAGCCTTTTATTCTTTAAGCAAATACCCGAATTCATGTGATCGCATTTGAAATGCATATAGTATTGGATGAAATCAGGTTTATTCACGTGAATTGGATCACGTGAATTGGAATTTTTGTCTCAGTTTTTCCTAGCCATTCATTGTACTTGCTCTCTCCAGTTACTAATTCCTACACTAAACTGCATTATAACATATTCTAAAGTTGCAAAAATCACCCAATAATTAATTTACGCATTATATGAAACATCTGTAATAATTTTTTATGAAAATACGATGCCGCCCTTTACAGGGTCATTAATTGACTTCATATAAATAGTCTCCATGAAGAAGTAGTAACTAAAAATAATAATGGAAAATTTTTGAGCGAGAAGCTTAGTACTTCAGACAAACGCGAAGTCAAAAATGGGACATGGGGAGTGTTGAAGACACAAGTCACACCCCATTCTAACAATGCGTATTTCAAAAATAAATTTGAAAAGATAATTCGTGCTTTAAGTTATTGTTAAACTAATTTAGAAATTTGTAACTTTTAACAACATATAATTGTCAACTTCGGATGGAATATTTTGGACAATATTTATTGGTATTAAATCAGTCTCATCGCCGTCGGCGTCGTGCTTTAAGTATAGTCTTTTTTTTAGTAATCTGTTGGAATTTACTTTGTTTGAGAAATTATCATCCGGGACATGGGGAATGTTTATGAGAAAAATCACGCCCCGTTAGTACAAAACGTATTTTAAAGATAAATTTAAAAAGATAATTCGTGCTTTAAGTTATAGTTAAACTAATTTATAAATTTTGTAACTTTTAACAACATATAATTGTCAATTTCGGTTGGAATATTTTGGACAATATTTATTGGTATTAAAACAGTCTCATCACCGTCGACATCTTGCTTTAAGTGTAGTCATTTTTTTTAGTAATCTGTTGGAATTTAGTTTATTTGAAAAATTACCATCCGGGACAAATAAAAAAAAAAAAACAGCACTTTTTGTTGCATTTTCACAAGCAAAGAACTATTTCGGAAAAAATTAATTAGCTCTCTCTTATTATTATTAGTTTTTAAATTGTATCCTTACTCCATTTAATTTCGTCACATCGGCAGACAAAGCAATCGCTAAAATTGATATGTAATGCTTTTCTAGTAGGAATACAAATGCAATTAAAGGGAAAGCCAAAATCCCTAGTCGTTTCATTCCATTAATTGATGAACGAGTCATCCCTACACTTAATTAATTCCAACGTATAAATCAATTTCCTTATGTGTCGAAAAAGCATGGATTACGCTGTATTCGGTTTGTGTTGATCCCCTGTTGGTTGTCATGCTGTGTCGTATCATAAAGGTTTCAGACCGTCTTTTAGTGTATTTTAATACATTCAAACAAATTGTTTTCAAACTATATAAAAAGGAAATAAATAAATATATTTTTGCTGAAACTTAAAATTAAAAACACTGTTTTATTGCAAACAACTTGCAGAGCACTGCATACTAGGGATGTGTCGTTCATGAACGAACGGGTCAAAAAGAACGAATCCTTAAAATGAACGGATCTGTTCGTTCACTTAAAAAATGAACGACCGTTCTTTTGAACGGTGAGCAGTTTAGAACATTGCACCGATGCACTTGTGATAAAATTGCACTTTAAAAAAATACATTCATCTTCATATTTTTAAGTCTTAATCAATCTCAAATATCCTTTTTCTCATTTCAGTACAATCTATTCATTCGAACCTTTTCACAACTGCTTTATTCATTATTTTTTCTTTAATCGCTGCAGTTCATTTGCATTTTTCCAATGTATCTATGAGTAAAGTTTTGTGTAAATTGTTCGGGCTACTAACAAAATGTTTTTACATCCCACTTCCTGTCCCACGCACCTGCTTCTCACGCTTTCTGTTGCCAATATTATTTCTAAAAGTACCTTTTATCACTTTTCTAGCAATGCTTTTGTCTTGTATAACATTCCTATCAACAACCATCTATACTGATTTCGCTTTATTTTTAACTTGCTTGACGACTTCCAAGTCGTTTATTTTATATTTAATATCTAGAGTTTTAATAAGGATTATTACTATTGCCCCCCATTGAAAAAAGTGCAGCGGTTTTTTTCTGTTCTCATTGGTACTATGGAATCATCCGGTACTCCAGCTGAAGTACCGATAAAATTTGTTGTTACCTTTTTCGTTGTACATGGTCTATTGGTAATACTATATGTAGGGGAATGTGGGGCAAGGTGAAATAGTTAAGATGACTAAGCTTTTTCAAAATGAACAAATTAAAAATTTGTTTTGAAAATCACAGTAAATAAAGAAGGACCTTTTTATTTTACAATAAAATTTGCATTGGAACATTTTTTATTCTTGGTTATAAATTTGCGCCTTAAAAAAAAGTGGAAAATTTTTACTTTTTTTTCCCCGGGGCAAAAAGCAAAATTAAATTTTTTCTCATAAAATATTTTCTATTCGATTATATTTACTATTTTTGATCAAATAAATCAGTAAATAAAAAGTTTAATAATAAATGAAACAATAATGAAACAATAAATGAATAACTAAACTAACTAATGCATGAATAAAAGTAAATGTGTCATAAAAAGAGAGAATAACTAAGAAAATAAGTGAATGAATGAAAAAATAGTTGAATTACTGAATGAAGAAATGCAAATGAATTTCTGAATAAATGATTACATACGTGATTTGGAAAATGATTGCGTGAATAAACGAAATAATTTATTTCACTTTGCCCCGCATGAAATTGAATAATTGTACAAAATATTTAAAATACAAATTAGCTTAATGTTAACTAAATAAACACAGCATCGTACATTAGAAGGTCTCATTTAACGTTCAAAATGTTAATAATAAGAACGTTATCATTTTATATTAACAAAAATATTTTTTGACTTACAACAAGTATTACAATAAAAGTATAAATTTTTGAAAACAGAATATATTGTCATACTCATTAATATTTGGAGCATTTTTTTGCACTATGTGCTACTACATAATTAAAATATTACCATTTTGTCGGAACTATAAGCATAGTAAATATTGCATTATATCACTTTACCTCACATTCCCCAATATATATATATATATATATATATATATATATATATATATATATATATATATATATATATATATATATATATATATATATATATATATATATATATATATATATATATATATATATATATATATATATATATATATATATATATATATATATATATATATATATATATATTTATATATATATATATATATATATATATATATATATATATATTCCCAACCGGTGGTTCGCGAAAAAAATATTGTAATGGTGCTGTTTTAACATGCCTCTTTCTTTTGAAGTCTCATGCATTTCAAGCAAATTTTGCTTCTTTTTCATTTATTTGTCTTTCACACACCCGATACTCTTATCATTGAAACATTTGCGTACTTCCTGACATATTTTGCTCTTAAATAATTTAGTCTGTCATCGCCCTGAAGCCATCCTGAAAAAGCTCTACTCCTGAATACATTTTTCGCAGATGAAAGAATTTGAACGCGTCCGTTCCTCAGAATCTTTTGATTGGAAAGATTGATTAAACTTGATAAAAAAATTACATAGAGCATATGCGAGCGTCTAAAATATTTTGAAAATTAGTTTCTTTACTATTAATTTGAGTCCGAGGAAGAGCTATCGCTCTGCTCCTGTGTTGAGTCAAAAACGCATAGAAGGGAGATACGCTGTTGCTTGTTGCTGTAGTTTTCACAATACATATTCTACAATTTACTTCGAGCTTCGTAGTCAAAAAAGGGAAAAAATAACTAACAACCCAAAAATACCACAGGAAGTATCAAAATTTATTACTATAAAAGTTTTCGTGAGTGAAAGTTTCGCAGTGTGAAGTTTACCAAGTAAAAAAAAAACTAATTCGAACTCTGAAATTTTGAATTCAAATTATGTTTTTCGCAATCACGAGTTTAGGCAGGACCCTACTCATTGGAGGTATTGTTTCTCTTTGCCCCTTTACCCTCAAGCCTGCCCCTCCTCCTGGGCGGTTACGTGTGTATAGTTGTGTGTGTGTGTGTGCAGGCATGTGTGTGTAGGCGTGCGTGTGTGTAGGCGTGTGTGTGTAGGTGTGCGTGCGTGCATGTGTAGGCTAGGCTTGTGTGTGTGCGTAGATCCCCGCGTGTATGAACGTAGGCGTGAGTGTATGTGTGTAAAGGCGGGTGTGTATTTGTGTCAGCGCGTATGTGTGCAAAGGCGCCCGCGTGTGTGTGTGAATGTCTATGAGCGCGCGTGTGTGTAGGAATTGCACGCCCCGGATTCCGGGTAACGGTAGTCAGGACCAGAGGAGGCGCGCCTGCAGAAGCCCCTGTCCAAGCTGAAAAAGGAACCACAACATCAATGACGGTCAAATGAAAACAATTAGCAATCGTGATTGCTCAAAAAAAATCAGCAGAATTGAACCATGCGATTTAATTTACGCTGTATGTAAATAAAGAATTTATGAAATTTGCGAAGAAAATGTATTTTGTAGTAAGTGACCAAAAAATATTTGTTTTGCTAAAAATTACCTTTTGTGTAAAAATTAAGAGTAAATGCGTATTTTGAGCATAAACGCTTGTATTATTTTTCAATGTACTCATCTTACTCCGCACTTATAGCATAATTGCAATAAAATTCTTCAGCAACCAAACGATTGATGTAAGCAGTATATCTTTGTCAAACAGCTGGCTTCGTAGTCCTTTTCAAGAAGACTTTAACCTACAGATCTTTCTCTTTTTACTGTAAGAAAAAGTTCTTAATCTGAGGCAATTCTCTGAATGTTTTTTTAAAGATCATTCTTTTATTTGACTTATGATTTAGCGATAATATAGGTAAATGTAACCTTGGGTCCGAAAAATTTCTGTCAAACTTTTGCCTCTTTGTTCCACAAATATCACATTTTCAAATTTTTAAAAAAAGTTGATTTTAACTCAACGCAAAATAATAATTGTGCTTACTTTTTGGAGACTTTGTTTTGCATTCATTTTTAGCGATCATTTTAGTTCGTAGCAATATTTGTTAATCTATATTTTGCAATTAGGTTTTCGCTCTTGTTATAAACTATGGAGCAGCATCAAACTAAAAAAAAAATCTCCCAAATTTTATTGTCAATGTGAATGTGCGCACGTTTTTTTTTCCCTTGCTTGTGACTTATTACCTCGTACCCAAGGGATTCGCCAACTTCTTTCGGAGTTTGAAAGAGGTTCGCATAGGGGAAACGGTTGGGAACTTCTGCCTTACATCAACTGATAAATATCTTACAAAATAAAATATAATTACTTTATACATCTAAACTTGAATACAGATTTTTTTATTCACTTTTATAGGTATATTTTCTTACTTTTAGATCATTTTAGTTGATTTTCCTTCAAAGAATATTACTGATCAAATGAAACATTTCGAATGTACGTGAGTGTCCGTGCAGAGAGATCATCTGCAACTATTTTTTAAATGAAAGAAGTCGTTCAAATGAACGAGTTGAATGAACGGATCAAAAAATAAACGATCCTCTGGTGAACGAATCATTAAAAAGATTGATATTGCGCACCTCTACTGCACTCACTTGTTTTGGCCTTACAGGACACGCCTATTTCAGTGCAAAAAAAAAAAAGAGAACATATGGATACAAAGAACATTAGCTTTTGTTGAATGTCTTTTCATCCATACCCTTACTTCTTTTGTATTTAAAAGTCTCTTAACGCTAAAATACGTGTTCGTAAACGATTCATTATTATTTTTTAATTATTTCTTAACTTTCTCTTAAAATATATTTGGAGTGTTTCTTTCATTTTACACTAAAGAACAACAACACTCCTTTAAATATGAGTGAGGCAGTTTAAAATACAGAAATGATGGCCCTAAGTTACCGTGAACGACTCCAAATGTACAGTTGTCCCTTAGGAAAAAAAGTGATTGTATGCGATACACTGTAGCGAAAAATAAGTATTCATCTACTGGTAGCTTGTTACAATAAAGTACCCCTCATTATATCTATAGCATTAAGACCATTTATAAGAATCCTACCCTACTTAATGGTCCTTGTCAAATTACTGCTTTTTTCCTATCGCAGAGACTAACTTAATTTATTGCGCAAGAAAGAAAACGTGACATATTACATGTGTTACTTAATGATGTTACGTTGGAAACACTTGTTTGACTGTCTTATGTGATTACCAACAGTAAAATGTTTTCTTTAGCGAAACTATGTCTAATATTTATTTATTTTTTAAAAATGTTCTTGCATTAATGAGTTTATTATAATTGACTTTTACGAAACTTTTTTCCCCCTTTGGATTTGTACTTTCGATTTTGTACATAGGTAATAACACATTGCGGGCAAGTGTTATTCAAAAGAAACTACCTCGAAGATCTTTTAAACAAATGTAGATGCTTCCGAAAATTAGTGTTTGTATAATACTGGCTTCGTTGCCCGGTATTGCACGGTAAACCTCGAATATAATGTTGCATAAAGTGATGCATGTTCAACAATCAGATTTACATTAAAAAATAGTGTAAAATTTCCACTCAACGTGTAAAAGAGCATTTTTATGACTAAAAATTAAATTTAGTCATCTTTAAACTTATAAATTTCAAAAATTCAGTTATTGTTTTTAATAGACCTAAGCATTTTGTTTCACGGTTTTTGTCTGGAGGTAAGTCCTCATACTATACATGGACCTCGTGAGAATCTATATCAATTGTCTACTTTATTGTTATTAATTTGCATTTTAAATAGTACAGGTATTCTTTTCTTAGTATAAAATAGTTTCTTTTTGTGGGACGATTTTTTTTTCTCTTACGAATTGCATCTCTTTGGCTGTAAAAAAATAATGTTTCATTACGTGCAAGTTTTACTTCAAAATAAACTGCCACGAAGATGTGTAAACAAAAGTAACTGCTCACTGCAATTAGAAACCCCATTTGTGAAGTGAGGAGCATCAAAAAGCTTTTGCGCCATATTTGTCAAAAGGTGAACTACCTAAAAGTCTGACTTAAACTGAGGATTTTTATTTTTCGCCCCACATAAGGGGACGAAAATCCCCTTGCATGAATTCCTGATCAAAGGATACATGCGGCAAGTTTGACCATGATATATAGTAAACTGTGGATGTGTATTAGGGACATATACACACACACATGCGCAGTTATTTTTATGCATGCGGATTAAAAATGTTTTTTTATGTTAATAAATAGTTTTAATATCTGTAACATTTTTTATCGATTTTTTTCCTTAACATGTAGTGTTCTCACACTAAGCAATTATTTTAAGCGTCCGCTTAAAGAAAGATGTAATAAGGTTATTTAAGAAAAACACATTTTTTTTACTGTTTACTCCTAAATGTAAAACTAAAAGTGTTTACGCAGTTTTAATCCAGTTTGAATAATTCTTAATAGTTTGTTATTGATCTGTATGAGAATTTTTACACGTATTTTTCTTTTAATATTTCTCTCCATTTAGAAAACTGCCTAGTAATGAAACAGATATTTGCTATCGACAAATTAATAAGCACTAAAGAAAGTTCACAAAGTATTAAAAACAACATTGATTAGGAAGAAGAAAGTGAAAAGTAAATTATGCGTCACGCGAAATATTCATTGTTCAACAAGTGTTCTTTATAGAATATCAAATAAGAGCTCTAACTTAATTTTTTCTGTGTTTTAAAGAAGATAAACATTGCAGGGTCCTTTTAACAAATCTCTCTTGTTGCTGTTAATAAATGAAACGGATACTTTATTATATCAGGATAAAATATGTAAACTATTTTTTTACGTGGGGCAAATAATAACCCTTATATTATTATATCAGGGCGTCTTATAAGACACTTACAACAGTGTTTTATAATGCACTATTATACATTATACATTATACTATTATGTACTATACTATTATGCACTATACATTATACATTATACTATTATACATTATACATTGTAACATTATACTATTATACATTACATATTATACTTTTATACATTATACATTATACTATTATACATTACATATTATACTTTTATACATTATACATTATACTATTATATATTATTATACATTATACTATTAGACATTATGCTAATGGCTTTGTGTCTTATAAATAATAATTCATTCAATTAAAGAATTTCTTGTTTTATATAAATAAAAGTACCAAAATAAGGTTTTCTATAGTGTTTTTAAATACATTTTTTAAGATATGTAAATAATATTTCAAATGATGTGACACTAACAAAATACAAAACTTATAAATCTTAAACAACACAACACGTTTCTATTTTCGAAAATAATTGTTGCATGAAGTTTTATCGAGACAAAATCTTGACATTGAAATATTATTCCTCGTTAAAAACCTTGTTTTCTAATCATTGTTTCAGACTAGTTTGAGTTCAAAAACAGAAAGAAGAAAACTCGAAATACGATAACTTTTTCCTCCCTGACTATTTCTTATGTGACTGAAAAAGCAAGAACCGAAAATGTGAAAGACAAACGTAAGACAAGTTCTAAGCTGAAAGTTAAACCATTTATCTTCCCCAATAATCCAAGTAACACAATAAAAGGCACTCTTCCACTAGCACGCGCCTCCCTACATTTGGCGTAAATTTAATTTACGAAAGTGAGGATGAGAAATGACACACTTTGTGTCATCAATAAGATCGGAATGCCACTTACTAACTGATGTTCTTTAATAAGATTCCTAATGCTATTGAGAAACATTTAACAAGGGTGAAAAAAATAGCAGAAACAACGGAAGCAGTGTTGTTTTAGTTTCTGAATTCATGAAATATTCGAAGGTATATAGAAAAAGAGGAATTTAAATTAGTTTGTGCCTAGAAGAAAAATGGATTTTTTTAACGTTTACCATTATTGTTAATTTTAAAGAATATACAGTGCTGGCCAAATTATTAGACTAAGACTGTTTTAAAAGCAAATTCTATATTGATTACATAACTATAGACACATTAACGAACAGTGAAATAATTATCTAATATCTAGTATGCATTCCCTTGTTCTTGATGAGCATTTTAAGTCTTTTTGGCATACTTTTCACAAGGTTTACATCATTTCTTAACATTTTAGAAAAGGAGGTAAAAAGTTGTTTATAATCACTATTATATATACTCACATACACATACTCACTAATTACCTAAAACTAACTTTAAATATAACAGAACACACTAATAAAAAGAACTAGTGAATTGTTTAAGCTGATTTAGGTTATGTTCCTGGTAAGTAGATAAACAAAGAACATAAAGAAAGCAGACAGTGCTGCTACCTGAAAACATTAAATTATGCTAAAATAACGTAATAATCAGTGTACAGTATGTACTGTATTTTAACAGTAAAATAAATAGTATTTTAATAAAAATAGTATACAAAAAAAATAACTCTTTAGTCTAATAATTTGGCCAGCACTGTAAATACTTTATAAGTTTTTTTTTTTAGTTCAGTCAATTTGGTATATGCCATATCCAAAATTGGAAATGTTGTGAAATTTATTGTAGTGTGCTGTAATGTTCGCATCACTAACCAGAAACATCACCTTAGGAAATTAGTAGATAATGAATGGCAGCAGCGGAGCTAGCAGCTTTTGCTGCAAAATATACGAGATTTTTTTTTAAGTGTAGAACCAATACGCACAATTAGTGATGCATCATTTTCTCAAAGGTAGTGCATCTTGGACGAATTTTGAAAAAAACTTCAAATTCCGCAGAGAAAGTGGATTTCTTCAAGCTTCTACTCTGCCTTCTGTAAACATCACATTGTTAAGCCATATAAATATATACTAAGCTAACGAAATTGTTCAGTACCTTTACATTAAACGCAGTTCAGTGATTCATTGCCTTTAAGTTTTTCTTGTGTTTAGAAAAATTTTTCTTTTCGATTTGAAGTCTTGACATGCAGCAGTATCCGATTTCTTGTTCTCGTTTTGCTTTTGATTAAAATTACAAGAAAGCCAAGCAGCATGTAGAAAATATGAGAGTACGAGATGTTTATTATCAAAGTCATGACCTCGCATTCCGCTATTAATGATATCCCCTAAAGCTGGTCATAAAAACAAATCCTACTTTGCTCTAAAAGTCACAATACTAATGAAATAAAAGACAGCATGGAGATTTTTCTAGAAATTCCAGACATCTAATACATTATATGACCAAAAGTATTGGGACACTTTCAAAAATTCACATTTTTTTCGGATTTCTCGAGAAACAAAAGACAAAATTTCTCTGTAAAGTTTTTCACATAAAATTTATACTCCAGCTGCCATTTCCAACAAAAATGAAATCTACTATTCATTTGGGGACGAGCAACAAATTGAGGGAAACAGAAAAAGGTTTTTGATCATTTTTCATTGTGAATAGTTGGGAATAAGCTGTAAATTTCAGCAATAAGTTAAAAACCTATGTAGAAATTATTTTAATATTTTTGTGAAAGTATCTTTTATACCCGCGGAGATAAAAGCATTTTTTTTCAAAAATACAAATTTTTTTTTTTTTTTTTTGAAGGGGTTCGCCTCACATCACGCAGAGTTTTCCGTCAAAGGTTACCAAACGCTCAGAATATTTGACAGCATATTAGGGAAACATAATAATAAAATTTGAAGTTAAAATGTAAAAAAATGAATAAAATATAAACGTTTAAAGCAATTAATTTTTCACTGCGCATGCGCGAAAGATAGCAAATTATAACCTTCATAGTCGAAAGCCCGGAGATATTCTACGACTCATAAAAAAATCCACATTGATATGTTTAAAATGTAGAAAGGTATGAGCGATCTAATGAGCCGAATTGTATTAATTATTGGCTAGACATCGAATTGTGAGGGATCGTTCGCAAATAATACATTCTTATCATGAATCACTATGCAACGATAACAGGAAAGTGCTGCAAGTTTAAAAGAGATGCTTATATCTCCATGGGTATATGAGATACTTTCACGAAGATATAAAAATAAATTATTGATAGTTTTTCAACTTATTTCTGAAACTTAAGCTTATTCCCAGCTATTTACAATGTAAAATTATCAAAAACCTTTTTTTGTCTCCCCAATTTATTGCCATTCCATTAAATGAATAGTAGATATACATTTTGTTGGAAAATGACATCTGAAATATACCTTTTATGTGAAAAAAACTACAGAGCAATTGGTCTCTCGAGAAATCCGTAAAAATGTGAATTTTTGAAAGTGTCCAAATACTTTTGGTCATATAGTATACTTGTGGTCGGACATCTCCAAGGCATACCTTACTTCATCGGTTAAAGATACACTTCTTGATCATCTATTGAAAAATTTCTAGTCATCATGCTGAGTTTAGGTCTAGCCTCATTTTAAGCTTATGCTATTATAGCTAAAACAATACAGTTTTAGTTCGTAAATTCACTGCAAAACATAATTGGTACATTTTGAGCCAGAACTCTGAAAAGCAACACGTAAAAAATATTTTTAATGCATGAAATAACTCTTCAATATAGCTTGGCGGAAATTTTCAGATTTTTTGGAAGTAAATCACCAACGCTGAGAATGTTAGGGATAAAGATTCGAAGTGCATGTTTTTAGTATTCAGAACTAAGTTACCAGCCTTAATTTATCGCTAAGTCAGAACTACATGCAATGTACCGACAACCCGGTTATCCCATCCAGAGACTGCAGTTTCGTCCTTATTGATACTCTCTGCTCTAATGAGATGACATCTGCCTCCAGCTCTTCAACTCCTTACTCGAAAAAGGAACAAGTCTCTGGATGTGGTAACCTGGCTGCCAGCATGTTTAGTGTTGCCATATTACTACAAGGAAAGCTAAAAGCATTCCTTATATATGTATAATCGAATGATCGAGTAACGCTCATGACGTCACCAACAACGAAACTTGCGCGACGGCATGATAATTTGATAATATTTTTTGGTAATGTTTGACATGCAGGATAATGCTTTATTTTAACAAAGTTGAGCAGGATCCGGTACTTAATTCTTTTACTGGTACGAGTACTTTTATGGAACAAAGAATCGAAAAAGTGGTCAACAATTAACGATATCCATTGATATTTACAGTTAATCCACTTGAGTGAGGTTTAAAATTTCAACTATCAAAATATTACCCAGCAGGCAATTGGTACGTTCAAATGTTGAAGCAAGTTTCACCCGCCCGTCATACCTTGGCGGGTGACTTTCTAGTACAGAATAAAATGACACTAATGACCAATATGCATCACCTTCCTAACTAATCTATGCTAAAAATTAAATGTATAAATGATAAAATAGTTCTTTTAAATGACGGTTGCTGATGGTTCTGAAGTAAAACCTTAAAAATATATATATATATATATATATAAATAAAAAAAACAGTGTTTATTGTGTGTGACCATTTGTCGTGTGAATCATTATTTAATGTATGCAATTCCCCCATACTACAAGACATATAATGCGATTTTGAAATAACAAATAAATACTTGAATTTTATCTAAAACTAATTAGTTTTTAAAACATTTAATCAATATCAATGAACAAAACTCTGCTTTCACTATGAAAAGCTATGCTGCGAGTCATATTTTCTTGCTTGAACAAAACTAAGTAAACCCAGCATATTGAAACCTTTTGTGTCTTAACTTAAAAGATATATATTTCAATCAATTAACGTAATTGTTTATTTTTTGTTTTAGTTTTGTTTTTTGCAAAAAACTGCCTTTTTATGTAACAGTCGTGATAAATGGAAAAGCTTTATGAAACGTTGAATACAAGTTTGAACCTGTAAAAGCTTATACATTACCGCAAGCGTCATAATTAATAAATATTCCTTTGTTTCCTTATTCACATTTTCTAAACATAGGTTCATTAAATTTTCCCCATCTCTAAATTTTTTTTCTCCCTTTTCATTAAAGTCATATTTCAGTAGTTATACGTCGTGCTGTACAGTATCGTAGAATAATTCAAAGAGAACTGAGTGCTTTTAATGAAGCGAATTATGCTTTTAAAGGGAAAAAACATCTTAAGGGGTTAATAATGATAAAGGGAAAAAAGTTTTGAACAAGCTTTGATGCAAACAACGAAAATATTTTTAGCTCCTGTCTTATACGCTTTGAAATGAGGGTACATGGGGCGAGCTTTTTTCATAGAGTTATATAAATGAATTACGGGTAACTGATACATAATAATGTTTTCGGAAAAAAAAAACCTTTTTGTTATTACTTAATTTTTGTAAGCTTGGAAAGCAATAACTATTTGGACTGCAGATAGGAAAACGTCTTGTAACGCGCGTCGAAAGTCAAAAAACAGTTTTGTTTTTGTTCAAAATTAAAATTTTCAGAAAAATATAAAATTAGTTTTTTGCATGTTTTCGTAACGCAACATTTATAAATTGTCCGTTTATAGCGTAGTTTGAAACTTAAAAGTTTTATAGCTTTTAAATAAGATCTTTAGTTTGCACATACGCCTTAAGTTGGGCTTCAAATTTCAGGAGATTTTGTCCAATTTAAGTCGTATGCGCAAACGAAAAGTCTTATGTAAAAGCTACAGGAGATTATTTAGGTTGCTAGAGGGCTCTGTCCCCTGTTCGCTAACGCTTACCAACCCCCGAAGATTGCTTCACAATCTTATTTGATTCGCCAAGATTTAAATTGTCAATTAAAAAGAAACATTAAAAACGCATTATGAACTCCCTTTGGATCAAAAAGCACTCCTACTCCGGTTTTCTTTCAAAATAACTTGTATCAACTTGCAGAGCTGTAAGGTCTAAGGGGCTCCTGAGCAATGCTAAATTGCACTTTTGTACGCTTGAAAAGTCGCTTTCATATTCGTAGTCTATAGTAATACATTTTGCTTTTTAGCTCGGGGCTTGAATTGAGTTGAGTCTAAGATTTTCCATTAAAATCGAAACCCTTAAAGTTTGAATAAGGAAGAAGAAACATGCGAATCAAAAAGACGTAACTATGGCAACGCCAAAGAAAACATCAATAATTTTAATGGAGATGATATTATTCGAACCTAATTTTTAAAGTATTGTAAGTATTTTGTCCTTTGGAGATAGAAACTTAGTTTTTCGACCATAGGACGAGTTAGATCTGAAGTAAAAAGAGCCGCTCTTTCTAATGGTGTCAAAACGAAAACTGTGGGACAATTCCTTCGCTTTTTACTGATAGATTTAATGAAAGTAGTGCCCAAATTTTAGCTAAGCCTGAAAAAAGTTCAAGCTAAAAACTCAAATAATTCCCGTCGTATTTAAGTTAGAATATTGAAACAAATTGCTTAGAAAGCGGAAAATTCTACCCTTTCAAACGATATAGAATATTAATATGTGCAAGTAATTTTTAACCCCCTTAATAGGCAATAATAGGGCATTTACGCGAAATTTGAGCTTAAAAAGTTAATTACAAAAAAACAATTCGAATTTTAAAACATCAAACTCCGGGTGCACACCCCCGGGGCTCTAAGTAATTTTTCACAAAATTTCAAGGCTGTAGGTGCCACGGGGTCTCATGGGAGCAGGTCCACCATAGACTTCCCTCCAGAGTTTTTTTGAAACCTTACTTTTATTTACTATGAAGAGAAAACTGCGCTGTGTACTGACAAATCATAGCTGTTGCTTTACAAAAATTTAATAAAAGAAATTACTATTTTAAAAAAAATCTAATTTTATTATTTTTTTAAAAAACTAATTTTATTATTATTTTTCTAAAAATCAATTTTTAGCATATTGTTTTCAAACTTTCAGCCGAATGCGTGAATTGAAGATGTCAATTTGGATTTTTTAAAAATATTTCTCTTCAATTGACGAAACAAAACATTTAAGAGGTAACGTGATTCCGAAATAAAAAAATCGAACTTTCCGAGCCACCCTGATATGCATGTGAACTCTGATTTCCACTTTATTCATACAGAAGACAAATGGGACAAGATCGAAATCTTCCGCCAAATATCATGGCTACGTAGTCCTTAAAGGTTTCAATGCACAGTATTTTTCTATGGGTCACTTAGGGTAAACGGAAACATGGGATAAGTAAACAAATTCCCCTAGTGCTTTTGGGTTAAATTATGAAACAAAAAATGTTGGTGAGGAAAGAATAGGTAACATCAAGGACGGATACAAATGAAGGGGGATTTGGGCGATTGCCACTCCCTTGAGGGACCCTGAACCTGTTTTTTTTTAAGTTGAAGTTCTAAAACGCAAGTGTTACAACTTGCGTTAAGGAAAGGAATGGTTCAAATCTCCCTCCGGGAAACTTTTCACAGTTGAAGTTTCAAAAAGTCAATTTTAGACGATCTTTGGTGATGTTAGATTGATGAGTTTGGAAACCTCCCCATGGCATTTTGAAAAATGCAAGTGTTATTAGAGGAAGGAATGAGTTCAATGACCTTTCTTCAGTAATGTTCCGAAACTAATGTTAAAAAAAAAAAAAAAAAAAAAAAAAAAAAAAAACGCAATTTCATACCACTTTTGATCATGTTAGGGGAAGGGAGTTTCGGAACATTAACCGTAATTACTGTGAAATTGAAGTTCTAAACCACAATTTTAGAACACCTCTTTCAAAGGAAGAATGAAGTAATAGGTTCGGGGATCTCCTTGGAAAAATTTCATATTTAGTTGTGTTAGATATACACAATGTGGCAGCCCCTCCACCCTTAAGTATATGCAAATCAGGTATTAGAAAGAGGTAGGTTAAAAAATCAGCCTCCCCCTCATTGAACATTTTCTGAAGCCGCTCTTGAGTAACATATCGGAAAGATTCTGAAAGTTCTGCGTGTTTCCAAAGAATTGCTTGAAGTTGACACTTAAAAAGATATTTTTTTAAAAAGTCTTGTAATTTTACATTTTCCTCTCCAGCAGTTCCACAAAAACGAAGCATATGGTTTCAATTAGTTTTACTTGTTGCGTGAAAGATTAAGAAAAACATTTATTTATGAATGTCCCATTTCGAGCTATTTTTGATGTGAAATTTATGTGTTTCTATTTACCCCATAAATGTTGTAACCTGGGGGTAAACAGGAACAACTGAAGTTATCATTCTTTCTATTTAACTTAAAGATTAAATTTTGATGCAAATTGCACTTTGGTGAGTATTTTACATACATTCAACGCAAAATCAAACTTTGGTATTATTTTTCGTGTTAATGGTTTTAAGTTAAATTTAGGACATTCAACGGGTCGCCTGACCTATTGGCTTCAGAGTGAGTGTTGTTAGTATTTAACTACTTAACACTAGCTCACTATCAATTATAAAATTAAAACAATCCTTAAGGTCATTTTAGTAAAACTACGAGCCATGGTTGAAACATGAACATGGTTGAAACATGAATCATGAAAATGTTTAATGTTAATGAAAAATATCCAACTATTAGACGGTTATTCTTATTTATTTATTATCATCATTTTTACTTTGTATAATTTCCGTGAATGTGCATTAAAACAAATTCCGACCAAACAAATTTGCTTCGTAACTATTTTTTTTTTGTTATCATTCAGACTGGAAAAACATAAAAAACAATTCCGAGATGTTAAATATGTACACTACCATGTTTACTTGCTATTTTAATGGGTAAGTATGGCGAATACTTTGAAGCATTTATTACGAAGCTGAAAAACTCACTTTCTAACTAAAAATATTCTGCCAAAGGGTTCAAAATTTGTTCGCTTTTGTTAAAGGTGACTTCAATAGAGCATTTATCAGGATGCTATCACAAATTTTCCTAAAGAGTTTAACACCTCTTGCGTTCCATTAATGAATCATGTCAATACCGATTAGTTTATCCCAAAACTCAAGGAATTTTAGCAGTGATACTACTCTGCAACTCCACTATGTAATAAACCTGCCTAACGCTCATTAATTAGAAAACAAAGTTAAGCGTAATTACATTGCTAACAAAGATGGGAGAATGATATGTCTCCCATAATGAATTATGATGAACCAAGCTCAAAGCAGGAATTTGGAGCATTTGACAACCTCTGTTAAAGTTAATCACTTCATAGTGCATGTATATTTACAGAGAGCTATGGATCCTGAAACAGTGAACGTTTATTTAAGCTTGACACAATTGATTATAGAATGCTACATTCAGTTTTATTAATTAAATTTATTTCAATCTCATCAATATCTAAGCCCATTTTGCCTGGTAAATAATCACGTTTGGTCAATCAAATTCATGTTCAGAAACTTAATTATGTGTCATATTTAGTTTGGGAGCATCAAACGCATTCAGTCTCATTTTAGTAGCAGTAGTAAGTAAATTGATTTTATTAACTTTTGTCTAAACTTATTTAACGGCAGTTCAGTAATTGATTATTTTTAAAAGAAACATATTTGGAAACTCCGTTTTTACCGTTATAGTTAAAATTTGACTTTCTTATGCACGTTCATTCAGGACAGTTGCATCGCTACAGGGGGGTGGGAGGGGCGGTCCGCCCTGGGTATGACCCATCTGGGGCGTGACACCCAAAGTGGAATTGCGATTTTCAAAGAGAACTAAATACTTAAATTCATAAACTTTCCCCTACTATTTTAAATAACTCCGAGCCGCTTCAATTCCTAACATTCTCTAGAGTAGACCAAAGATAGTCCAGAATGCTTTTAAGATTATGAATTAGAAATATATACCATACATATTTTATTTTTCTCCATGTGCTAAACCTTTCTAAATTCTGTTTATTTTTATTCTAAAACCGTTTATTTTGTATTAAATTTTAAGGACAAGTAGAGATGAATAAAAATCATTTTTTGCTACCGGAAATATACTTGGAAAACGTTTAGACTCGGAAGTATATTTCGAAGTAACAGCTAGTTCAGGCAAAGTTTTATGACGTCACTCGCAATAATTCAATTGCAATTCTCTACTTTTCACAAGGGGGGCAGTTTGGTCTTTTATAGGACGACAATATATGTAAATTTCTTATACTGAAAAGGTTCACAAAACATCCTCATTTATTTGGAACCACATCGCATACTGCTTTACACCTTACGTTTCTATTTCTATTCAAATATTAAAAGAAAAAAAATGATTTGAATTCTGAAATTTTGAATTCAAATTATGTTTTTCGCAATCACGAGTTGCGACAGAACCCTACTAATTGGTTACTACCCTACTCACTTGTTTATAGAAATGGCTCCTGCCCCCCCAAACCTGCCCCTTCTCTTGGGTGGTTACGTGTGTATAATTGTGTATGTGTAGGCTTGTGTGTGTGCGTAGACCTTTTTGCATGTACGTTGGCGTGTGCGTAGTGTATGTGCGTAAAGGCGTGTATGTGTATGAGCGTGCGTGTGTGTGTAGGACAAGGACGCCACCGACCAGGAGAATCGGATTGCTCAGGACCGGAGGAGTCGCGCCTGCAGAGGACGGTGAGGGTTGAAAAAGGAACTAAACGACAAGGACGGTCAAATGAAAACAATTAGCAATCGTGATTACTCAAAAACAAAAAAAGAAAGAAAAAGGTTACAAAAATGTTGAAACAATACACAGTTTTAAAACTATTAAGAACGTCTCTAACGTGAAAAACTGTTAATTTTACAAATTCAAGTATGGGAATGTCGGGCAAAGTGAAATAAAGTGAAGGGGTAAAATATTTACTCCGCTTTTACCGCTAGCTATCTGGTTTTATTTAACTCTGTAGTAACACATGCAGTCTATTCCAGTCGTGAAAAAGTTACCTCTGAAAATCAAAGAACAAAAAATAATAATAAAAGCAATTTTCAAAACTGATATTCATAGTAATATTTTGTTGTAAGCCAAAACTTATTTCGTTATTATTAAATAATAATGAGCTTACGTGAAATACACTGCCAACTCAGTCATTTCCAACCGAGGACTGCAGTTTCGTGCTTATTAGCACTCAACAGCTTGACTGAGTTGGCGGTGTATTTCACGTATTTCTGCTTTAGCCCTGGCTAATGTGCGGTAATGTACTGAATAATGTTCTTGTTATTAACGTTTTAAGAATTAATTCAGATCTACTAATATTTAATGTAGTATGTATTTGTTCAATACTAAGCTTATTTGTGTTTCAAATAATTTGAACTGTTATTCAAGTGCATGCGGGGCAAGTGGATGGGGCAAATGGGGGGGGGGGGGGGAAAGCTCATTTCGTTTACTTATACAATATTTTATCAAATTACTTGCTCATTTATTTATTAATTCTTCCATTTGCATTAATTAATTTAATAATTCCTTTATTCATTCATTCATTCACTATTTTTTTCACTCATTGATTGATTCACTCATTTTATTATTTTTATTTTTTTCCTTTTTTATTTATTCATCTATTTTATTTTCTTATTTATTTGATCAAAAATGTCTTTAATAATCAAATAACAACTATTTCATTCGAAAAAAAAATCTTTTTCACTTTGTCAAATGAAAAAAAAAATCCACCTCTTTCTGGAGGTCCAAAATTACCACCAAAAATAAAAAGTGATGTTTCAGAGGCAGTTTTTTCTATAAAAATAAAAATATATTGTTCTTTCTTTATAAACCGTAAATTTTAGAACAAAATTTGAAATTACTCATATAGAAAAAAGTCAGTAATCTTGACCGTTTCACTTTGTCCCACATTCCCCAACAAAATACACAAAAAAATCAAGATATTAATAACTTAGTATAAATCTAACATTTGTTTGACCCCTACTCGTGCGATAATTGTTTTTAGAAGGTTAATTTAAGTAGAAGAAGCCCAGTGGCTTAGTGGTAACAATTCACACTCCCATGCCGCAGTCCTAGGTTCGATTCCCGGGTTGGGTACGGGCCATTTATCCTGAACTTCAGCTTGTCAATGAATTGAGAGCCAAGCGTGCTTGGGAAATAAACGCTGAAGGTTCCGCGGTCGGTTGACCACCTACATGAAACACTTGTCTTGCACCCAATAAACCGATGTTTGGTAAACTGAGATGGGCAGAGTAGATCTAGCCTCCTATGACTGAAAGTAGAAACAACGTCTCAATCTATATGTTGTTCGATAATAATCTAATAATATCCATAACAATCTATATGTTGTCAACGTTCAATCTATATGTTGAAAGTAGAAATAACGCGAACTAGTTTAAAGATGCGCGCAAGCTCAAAACTTCACTATATTTACGTGCAATATAAAAGATAGTCCGGTTATATCATCCTAAAAACGCAGTTTCGTTCTTATTAGAACTCCTCAGTCAGGAATAGTGAATAACCGAGCCAAAGGCAGATGTCATCTCATTAAAGCTAATTCTGTAAAAACCCAATCACTTTCCTGTTTATTTATTTATTTATTTTTAAACCCAGTTTAACACTTTTGAAATAAAATATTAATGTCGCATAATTTGTTACTCATAAAAATGTATAACATTTTGAAGTCTATGTACTTAGCTTGATACTTTTGCTAAATTTATTTATTTTATTTTATTTTTATTTTTTTTTTTTTTGCAAAAAATGGAAGACATTACTGTGCAAAACACTTTTACTTAAAATATGACTTTCTGCAAAGCATGAAAACATTTTTAATCATATTTCTTTCATCTTCAAATAATGCTCCCTAAATATAAGAGCCATAGGAGATAATGAATTGAAGTAACACGATTCGTGCATTACAAGCAAAACATCAAAAAAGAAAATTGGTGTTAGTTGTAACGCGCTGCGAATTCCCTAAATGTTTCTTGTCGTATGAAATCTATTCCTACCGAAAGAGCGAAGTTAATTTATGGGAGGTGAGGGAATAAATAGCAGCTTTAGAGTCTTATTTAAGAGGATTTGTTAGGGAAGAAAGCTTGGCTACTTCTAATCATTATATTTGACTTTGTTGAGGGAAAAATGTCTTTTCACAAAACTTTTGGAATTTACCATTTTTTAGCTTATTTGCTACACTATTACTTAGTTTAGCTGAAATGTGAATTGCATATGCAAGTATATAAAACGACGTAAATAGTCTTCCTAAATTACTAAATTTATGTTAGTAAAACAAAATTTATATATATTTTTAAAGCGTTTGCTTAAAGTATTTGATTATTTTTATAATTTTAGAGCAAATTTTACAATAATAGATATAAAAATTATAAATAATAAATACGTTTGTGTTTGAAAATCAAATAAAACGATTAACCAACGTTTTGATGCAGAAAAATTGCAAATTACTGCAGATGAGTGCTTCGGTTTACAAGGAACACCTTTTTTAATGCAAAGAAGATTGAGTTTTTGGATGAAAAGTCATCGGAGGAAAGCGCTTGTGGTGTAATCCACATTAGAATCCGTTATATTTTGTTCGAAATATGCCTACTGTGTTTATGTTGGAACGTGCTCTTGAAGAAAATAAAACTGTTCGCGTTTATTGGACATTGCTTCTTCTGGACTTCGTCATTTTGTGGTATTGTTTTCATTTTGGATTACAAGATGCACCAGTCGTAGTGAGTAACTGTGTTTTGGGTTTCATCCTTTTTTTAATGCTAATCTTCTTAATGTGTAATGTTGAGTATTTTACATTTGATTTAGTCTGTTTAGGGTTAGTTACTAAAATGTTGAAATTTCTTCTTAATATACGTTGTGCTTAACTTTTTCAGAGTTCTGATTTTTTGCTATTTTTCAGTGACTCGACATTATCGCGGTATCGTTTCACGGGACCCTGGGTTATTCGGTGATGCAATCACGTAATCTAACACATTCGCATTTGCATTACATTTTGATCATTGGGTCCGGCTTGAGATAAAGGATAAATTTATATTTCGTTGCTTTGAAATGTTCCCAATTCTGTTCAGGAGTACCCCCACTCCCCCAAAAACTATTCGGCAAGTGAAAATCTACTTGCATGTCATGTCATTTGTACTCGGTGCTTTCAAGCACACCCTTTATCTCTTGACCGATTCACTAAATTTGTTTCCCCTTCCCGGAGCTACGCGACACAGTTCACTTTCTAAAGTCATCCCTCGGATGATTTTTCATCCAAAAGCTCACTCTTCTTTTTATCGAAAAAGGTGTTTCTTATAACACCAAAACACCCATCTGCGGAAATTTTCAATTTTTCTGCTTCAAAACGTTGGTTAATTGTTTTATTAAAATATAAAAATGTTTTTTTTTTTTTTAATTCTAAAAATTTTTTCTAAAAGCTTGGTTTGCACTAAAAATATAAGATAAAATAAGTACATGATTTCTTGATTACAACACTCAAGAATTGCAGTTCATCTGAATATGTTTATATTTAGGTAAATTCTAGAGCAGCCAATAGAATTACATTTAAAATTTGAAGGAAGACGAAACACAAGCGGTATAGTAAAAGCAATTAGTACAAAGCTCTGTACCGCCTATTTCTTCTCTCATTTTTTTAACTAAAAGTTATTGGCTGATTTAAAATTTACACAAAAATAGTAATTAAGATTAACTGCTATTTACGATTGCTGTAATTAAGAAATCCTATGCCGCTTATTTTATTTCATAATTTTTGTGCGAACCAAGCTTATAAAAGTAGTTTTTTAAATTAAAAACTTTTTTTATATATTATTTTAAGGTTTTTTTCTCTCTGAAATTTATTGGAGTTGAAACTTTTTGGAATCTATATAAAGCATATTTACCTGTTGCCTATCCTTGTTAAAAATAATAATAACAATTTTTAAAAAGTAATAAAACTTGCATTGACTTTCAACATAAATGTGTTGCGCATACCGAATTAATACAGTAAAACCCCTCTAATGCGGACACTAACGGGATAAAATTTTTTTGTCCGTTATAGAGGGGCGTTCACAGGACATGGGTTTAACAATGTTATTTGCATTGGAATCGGGTAATTAAAAATGTCCATATAAGTGGGGTGTCCGCACTTGAGGGGTGTCCGTTGGGAGGGGTTTTACTGTACTTTATTTTTTCCACAGTCTGCTCTAAGTATTTCAGGTTTGCATGCTCGACTTAAAGGCAAAAGCAATTTTCAACAAGAAAAATAAAGACAAACAGCGTTTAAAAATGTCCTCAAATATATGCTTTCTCAAAGTTTAGTAAATTTAATTACAAAACGTTAGCTAGAACAACCTTTTTTTTTTTTTTTGCATTTTTTCCGGCAACTGGAAGTAAAACGACAGATAATTTCAGTAAAGACATTGTCTTAAAAAAAAGAAATTTTGTTGAAACTAAAGCAATAGTCAAGAAATATAGATAGAATATATTCATTGAACAAAACTTTGAAAAAAGAAAGTATTACTTGCAATGTATGTTTAATACTGAATATCCCTTAATGATTTTTTATGTACCTAAAATTAGTGCGCTGTAAAACTTATATGAACTCATATCCATGTTTCAAAACTTAACGAAATAACATGATAATAGGCAATCAGTCATCGCTGAATTCAATCCTTAATACAATTATAGACAAACACGCTTCGCAAAACACAATTAAAACTTTAACTATAACCTGAATTAGCAGTTTTAAACTAGGCTTTTGTAATTTAGTTAGCAAGCGATGGATACCTCATTAGATTTGCAAGCCCTTTGTTAAATAGCAATCAAAGTTCCCTCTATGTTATTATGCAAAATCGATTATCCCAATGCGATAAATAATTATAAGTTTGTAACCAAATAATCAAAATTTAGTATATGTTTTGGCAGGTTATTTTGCACAACTTTGCCATACATTGCAACTTGTCATAACTGATGAAAGTAATTGTGTATTTTAGCCTAAAACAATATGAGTTTATGTGTATATACTAAATAATGCAAAGAATATATAAAATAACAAAATGCTCTTAGGATACGCAATCCAACTTTCAACTAAAACGGCGATGAACTAAACGCAAATAGAAAAATTCACGAAATGTTCCAAAAGTATCAAAAAGGACAATATTTACTTTCGTTGTTCAAAGGGGCATGTGCTCAGTTTTCTAAATACTGGACACTGCTAAGACTAAGATGACTGCCGTCTGCATGTACGCTGTATTAATATGTTACAACGTATTGATTGAATACATTTATCTCTTTTTTCTTTTTCTTATGAAGCTGTTTTAATCGGAACAATTTACCTTGGGAACGTTTAGTCCCGCTCTTTCATATGCCGAAATATTGAAAAAGTTCTGGAAAAACAATCGTAAAGGTCAAATTTTTGATTAAATTTTGGAGAAACCATAAAGAAAGAATTGATAAAGAAAAATTAAGTATTTTTTTTTCAATAAAATCAAATTTCAAAAGTAAATTATAAGAAAAATGTTTTCATAAACAATGACATTGAAATTCAGCACTTGTAGCTTTAAATATTTGTAAGACTAAAAAAGTTGTGATTAACATTTGAAGATCGAGAAAGTTCAACAGTAATGCACAAAACTGAATGCATTAAAAGGAAACTAAAAAAAAAAAAAAGAGAGAGACTTGGTAAATTAAGCTACATTAAGTAGGTTTTACCTAGCTTTGTATTTTTTAAGAGCTTATAACAGTTAGTTTTAGGGCTAAGTATAACTTTTGCGAAACAATTGTGTGTATTCCCAATTGGTGCATGGGAAATGAAAAAAAAAATTCGATAGACCATTACACTAAACACGATTGTCACAGTATGTATGCAAATTTTAAATTTCGCTTTATTGCTTATTACATTTCTAAGCTTACCTTTTTAACAATTTCGGGAAATCTTAAATCTGAATTTTAATCTCATGAAGATATTTATGCATAAGTTCATAAATATTTAAAACATTCCCAACTCTGGATATATATTTTAATGAAATTGCACTGATAAAGACTAGATAATGAAGCAAGATTTTAATATGCATATCCTAGATGCGCCGGAAATTCGTTTCTGAGATATATCCTACTGATCATATCCTTCAGAATAAGTTTAGAAGTGAGACACAGTTCATGAATTATTCAGTAGCTTGCAAACTGATAAGTGTTTTATTACAGTAAATGAGAACAAAAGTTTATAAATATATTAAGATTTTCGGTGTAATTTTACCTAAAGATATGTGTTAAAACTAGAAGAACATATTACATTCTAAGACAATATTTCACAATATTAACACTCAAGCGATCTATCGGTTTATCAAAAACTTTCTTATTACGTGGTTGTATGTATTTAATTAGCATTTTAGTTTATTATATTCATACCTAAATAGTACAAAAATGTACATTGCATTTTGTAAAATAGAAAACGGTATTAATTTGAATTTAATGAGTACCGATAACATTTTTTCGCACGTTCAGTGATACCTTCAACAGTAAGATCATAAATTTAACCAGCATTTTAGTTAATTATATTTATTACTATAGTAGAAAGTCGCCCGTCAAGGTATAACGGATGAAAATTGCTTAACGAAGCAAATGCCTGTTTGGTGATATTTTGATAGTTGAAATTTTAACCATAACTTCAGTGAATTAACCCGAAACTCCAGTAGATAGCATTTATTGTTGACTGCTTTTTTATTTCGTCATCCTCCTAAAATTGCATTCTTAAGAGTAAAACAGTTTTAAGTTACCGGATCCAGTTCAGCCTTCTCAAAATAAAGTATTTCCCTGCATGTCAAATATTACCAAAAAAATATTATCAAATTATCATGCCATGGCGCGAGTTTCATTGTTGGTGAGTTCAGGAGCATCCCTCGATCAGTGAACTCGTTATTATATATATGAGGATTTCATAAAACGGTGCATCGTATTTTGTGAAATAGCAGCCAAAACCATATTGAATTCATAAAAGCATTTATTTCTTCTTGTTGAGCGTGTGGTGCTATTGTCAACAGTAACTTCATATTTATTAGTCTCAAAAATAGAATACAGAGTCAGGATAATAGGTATGTATTCTAGCAGATTTAGGTTATGTGGCATTTCCACCTCAGCCAAATCAGATGGTGCAACTGTCACTGATGATGACTGGTGGAGTTAGATAAAATTATTTAATATTGAGTTTAAAGTTGAGTAAAACCCCTTCATGCATGAAAAGTAAATAATAAATAACAACGTTTAATTTCAAAAATTGCAGATTACTGCAGACACGTTTTTCGGGGTTACAAAGAGCTTCTTCTTCAATGGAACATATGTGAGCTTACAGATGAAACTAAACTTATTAAATCTAAACATGTTTAACTCTAAGTCGCAGGTACGGGACATTTAACAAATGGTGAGTTCTCACTTCAACATACTTCATCTAAACTTAAGTTAAGGATGAGAGACAGAACATGATTAAAACAAGAAAAATATTTAAGAAAAAATGGTTAAAACAGCCAAGAAAAAACCCTGACCGCCATAACACCGGCATTTTTATACATTGTAAACACACTGTTGATATAGAAAAGTTACTGTATTAGAAAAGGTTAACTTACATAAACAACACGAATTAATAAACATGAGCACAGAATTCTAGAATAGGAAATTTTCAATTCCAGTTCTAACAAACGTTTAATTTGCAAAAACATCCGATTACTGCCAACACGTTTTTCGAGGTTACAAGGAACACCGTTTTCAGTACAAAATATGTAAGCTTATGGATAAAAAGAGATCCGGCAAAAGTAAGCAAGCTGCTTAAAAAGCAAAAATAGCGCATTATTAGAACGCCAATGAGATAATTTTTAACCAACAAAGAATCAACAGACCCTCAGATAGCAGTTTGATCTTCTATATTTTACAACATATATTCTGTACACTCAAAGAAATTCGAATAAGCGTTTTCAGGGGGCAGTGCGTGCTAGTGTTTTACTCTAGCTGTAAAAGACCGAACCATAAACGTCTGAAGCATTCGTAGTATTCTTCCCCTTACTACAATTTACATGCAACGCAGGCCCAAAGCATCAGTTGAATTCGCTAAAAGAAATAGAAAATTGTGCATTAATACTGAAAAATTGCAATTGAAGTTTTATGACAAAAAATGTTTGTTCGTTGGTATATTTATCCCGCTTCCCACAAGCAATACATTTTATGGGAATATGATGATTCGAATTAACTATTTTTTGATTAAAAATACTCGACCAACACATGTTTTTTTTATTTATTTATTTTCAAAATTTTTGAAATGAAAGTCAGTAGTGGACAGCGTCCAAAATGCCGTCTGTGACTGACTCAAGTTTTATTCTCTCTTTTTTTTTTTTTTGCATCAGTTACGAATAATTAAGGGGAGTCAGTACCCTAAATACTTCAAAAAAAATCTATTTTTTTAAATTTTTTATATATTTTGTAACTCCATTTCAATACCTTTTTAATGATACAAACTTCTTGATCGAGCTCATATTGGAAGTAAGTTAAAATAAGCTTTGAAAAAATGTAAACCTATTTTGATGAGATATGATTCTTCCCTTTAAATTGCAATATCTCCAAATGGTATTTTTGAAACTAAATGTTAATTTTTATCAGAAATTAAATTGTGTTAGGCTTTAAAATTTTTACCACCCATTTCATACATCTAATTATTAAATACTAATTAATAAATATATTTATACTAATTAATAAATCATCGTAAAATTTCTCATATTCGGAAAATATTTTTTATAGAGCTGATCTTGTGTTGCAAAATGGCATGTTTTGAAAAAATTACAGTGACTTACACATTAGAATTTAAAAAATAAAAATAATAATCTTTCTTTCTGTAAAATTTTATTTCTGTATAGAGAAAAGAGTCTGCTTAAGGTACAGAAAAAAATTCATACTTGTATCTTTAGTTGATTTTCAGAAAAAGGTACATGAACATGCGCAAATTAACATTGACGGTATGGGGGGGGTACTGACTCTCCTTAAGTCCATGACTAACGCAAATAAATTAAAAGGACGATTTTTGACACTTTAAACTTTTTATAGTCTCGGTTTCATTAAAAACATATTCGCTACATTAATTGATTAAATATTTGTTTTGATTAAATGTCAGTAATCTATTTTACACAAATAAGGATACTCTTATGCACTAATTAAATTATACGGAAATAAATTATGTAAATACTAAGCTTACAAGCTGAATCTTTGAACTTCTCATACAAATATATCATAGCTTTAAAAGCTCCTTTCCGCACTTACAACGCAGTTGAAAGTAATGAATTTTTAATTAGTCCAGATTCTTTTAACTCCTTTGGAAAAGAAATTCAATTTTTTCCTTTCATTCTCATGTTTCGTAAATTGAAATTTTTCTTCGTCATTAAAACAAACGTTTACTCTGCAGCAGTTTTATGGCTCACGAAATTGAAATAAAGGTTTTGCGAAATAAAGAACTATAATTGTTTACACTGCAATTCATTTTTTATGAGAGCCATAAATTGCATCTCGTTTTGCATTTATTTCTTTTCGAAAGCCGTAATTAATGGACAGCTTGTTTTAATAGCTTTTCTATTTTGGCATTTGCTGTAATATAGATTAGAGAAGAAGTTCCTAGCTTTGTGGAAATTCCAAAAATATAAAAAGCAAATATGAATCAAACTCTTATAAAACAGTTTATTAAAAATATTTTAAAACCATATACATGATTAACCTACATTATTATACCCATTAAGTTTCAGTGCTACCTCTATGACACATTAATTTTTTCTTTTAATTTTAAATTGTTTGAATTTAATTAATTATTATTCTGCGTATACTGTTAAAACTACAACAAATGTTTCTTCTTCTTCTTTTTTTTTTTGAAATAATCAATAAAACGCAGTTCCTTGAAAAAAAAAAGCATTAGACTCTTGTTGTTTTATTTTTCTGGTACTTATATTTTAAAAAAAATGTTGTTTTATTCTTCTGTATAAAACTATTGAAAAAGCTTAAAATCAATTTTTAATTTATTCCAATTACAGCGTATATAAGATAAAACCTATTCAAACAGGGACTTAACTTAGACCCTGAAGCTAGAAACTTATTTTAATGGCTTTCAATACGAAAGTGTAGGTGTTCACTATTATAGTTCCGGTATTTTATCTTAAAATGCATGCAACGGATGTAATGTTGGTAGATAGAAAATCCTTATCTATGCCTTCAGGATTTTTTTTAATCTCTTGTTTTTGTTAAATAATTCTTAGAAATTTTTTTTACGCTTGGGTAGAATTCCTTTAAAGACAATCACGATACAAACGGTAAGTACATTTATGTTGCAGTCTCACATATTGGCACAAGAAAGGCAAGTTTGCTGTACTTTCATCACTGGTCATTGCCATTGTGTAATTAAATCGATACGTCCTCGTGTGTAATAATGGCATTTTTTATTCGACAGTTAAATTTGCCTTTATCCTTACGACCGATATATATTTTCGCACGATGACATCACCTGAAACAGAAATCATCACAATTAGTTTCACAATCTGCCGAAACAGGATGTAGTTCGGCGATGGGCTCTTACTTTCAAAGGCAAAGGTCGAACCGGGCTCCGGTCGGTAGATTTTCAAGGTATAGAAATTCAACAGCGTCCGTGTCGTATGATTATGCGACATCTAAAAGCTCTCTCAAGTAGTCATTTAGCTGTGAGTACTCGTAACGTAATTAACATCTTAGGGCAGTTTCGCATCTAAGAGGTCGCAGATGCCTTCACCAGGACCTCGAAACTGTCGTGGTAACGACATTACGGATAGGGGAATCACATGAAGGAATAGATGCTATATCAGAGGATCGCAATTGGTCTTTTAAATGGAGGGCATTTAACATAGCTCTATTAGAAATATAAAAAGAGTTCATAACCATGGAAAAGAACTAGTATTGCAGACACATATTGATGCAATCAAAATAGAAAAGAGTACATTATAACTGTTACTACTAGAATGTTTTGTGGTAATCTTCTTGAAAAGAATATCCGAGTTATTGATTTTCTAATGTACTGGTTTGAGCATTATGCTGAAATTCAGCATTCTTGCAAGCATTAAAGATTTTAAACCATTTTATCCTGAAGAAGAATCAGATGTCAAAGATGGAGATAACGGTAACGTTACGTGTTTGGCGCCAAATATTAGACCTTGTTTTACGTGAAACAAATGTTGTTAAAACTAGTACTATTCTTTCTGACTTCCTAGAATAGGAAAAAAAAGCGTGTCTCATTTCTCTGCGAACGTGTAAATACCAGCATGCGTTTTGAAGAATAAAAACAGTTTTGGTGCAAAATGTGTGAAAAAAAAAATCTTGAATAATACGTAAACAACTAAAAAGTGGTAAAAAAATAGTACACTGCAAAATACGATTTACCTTCGTTTTGATAAAAAATATTGAAATGTCATAACAAATCTTTTTGCTCTCTTTGAGAACAGCTAGACATTCCACAAAACTAGAAACAGTGATAAGAAAAAATCATGTACAATGTGTTTTTGAATCTGTAATGTTTTTTTAAGACTCATTATACATTAAATAGATACTACGTTATAACATTAACAACATTGACGAAGCACAAAAATCATGAATTATTAAAATTAATTATCTTTTGCTACAAATTGTGTTGCAACGATTTTCAATTTTTACTCCTCCTTAACGTTATTTATGCTTGTTTTTTCTTAGAACAAAGATCACTATTGGTTGATATAAAACAACAGTTCATTAATAATAGAGAAATAATGCGCACCGTTCGTTTTCAATACATGTTGAACACGTTTCTTCACAAAAATGCATAGTCTGACACAAAGTGATAAAATTAATCCCTTCAGTTTTTAAAATACAGTTCTATGAGTGTGATAAATATATTTTCTACTTATTTCGTACTGAAAGGAATTCTTCTCCATGCGCAGTTAAATTTTCTGAATTTCTCAGAAGAACTCACCAAAGAAAAAGGTCAGAAAACAATTACAGTCTTGCAATTAAAATTTTCTGGGATTGAGATGGAACTCTCATTAGCGAAACAAATATTTTCGGTTCCAGTTCAATTTAACTTTATATTTAAAACGCTGAAGAAAAATTTTATTTTGAGAACAGCATCCTGTTAGGTTGTAGTTTCTTAAAACTTAACACGGGAAACCTTGCCATCTGAATAAATTTAATTACTTTGAAACAAAATTTAAAAAATACGTAAACTACTTTTTCAGGATTTGGTTGGTTGTAAATATACATTACTTCACACTATACATATTTTTGCGAAACATATAATCATATGATTAATAGTTTAAAAAAAAAGCCTAATTTTCTGCAATAATCATTTTGACATGATGTATCTTCAGATAGTTGAAGCATAGGAAGAGTTTCTTCTTTCTTTTTTTTTTGGAATTCCAAATTAATTTAGTTTCTTTCAATGCTTTATAACTTCGTAGTAGTAAATTTGTGATAAATATATTTTGAATAGAATAAAGTATCCGTCGTAAAATGTGGACTGTTTTTTTTTTTTTTTTTTTTTAACGCAACAGGTGTTTAGTACTTAAATCACTCTAACGACCTAATAACTTCAAAGATTTTAATTGCTTAAACAAATTAATTCATTGATTATACCAACAGTACTTTGGAAAATAATAAACATATAATTCTAAAGCTTTAGCCTCTACTTTATTTGTTAACTTTGTTTGTAAGTACTTGTATCTTACTTTCACTGTAATAGGTATATGCTAATATTAAACTCCAAAACCTGGTATAGTCCGACCGCGGACAAGTGACCCTTGTCAATCATTTCAGAAAAGAGTCCATTCTTTAAAACGGGTAGAGAAGGAAGAAAGGACGCGTGCCATATTTCGAGCTCAGCAACATTTTGGAGAAATGAAAAAAAAAAGTATCCCAGTATATTTTCGTCGCGTGATTCTTTAAACCTGAAAAGTTTAAGTTGCGGGACTAACTGCATTGAGGTGGCAAAAAAGTAAAAATGACAAGCTTTGGATTCTTTATTGCAACCCTTCATTTGCTAATTTTCAATTGAAATTATTTATAGGAGTTGTTTTTTTCTCTTACCAATGTTTGTTACACTTAATGATTGCAATACCGGTATACCGAATACCGGTATTTCGAGCAATTTTGCAGTATCGTAATACCGGTATTTGCTGAGGTAAAATACCAGTATTTTCGGTATTAGCTGAAAATAGTAAGTAGTTTCAGTAAAAAAAATCAATTAAATTTATTAAATATCTACTTATATTCTAAACTAGTGGTACCCGCACGGCTTAGCCCGTAGTGGAAAATTAAAAGGTCATTTGGTTCGCCTGTATATTTACAAATAATAGATGATGAATTTCTCGCCCATTGGCAATGTTCATTTCCTCTCCCATTCCACGTCATTATAATTTCGTTATTTACTCGTCCATCTTATGATAATTTTGCTCCGAAAAATTTCTTAAAATTGAAATAGAAAAAGAGCAAAATCGAATTTTCGAAACATCGCTTCGAGGTGCACACCCCCATGCTACAAACTAACTGAGTGCTAAATTTCATGAAAAATATGCGTCACAGAGATCCAGACATCTAGACATCCTGACAGAGAGACTTTGAGCTTTATTATTAGTAAAGATGTACATTTATTTTTCCATGATACAGATTCGAAATGAATCTATTGGTGTAAAAATTTGGCTTAAAAAGCACAAACCAATAGAATATCATTAAACAAAAGTAGCGGAAAGATTGCAAAAAAATATTTTCGTTACTAGATGGTGAGATTAATCGCATTTTTGTGCACCATGTTTTATTTTTTCTATTCCCTTTATTATTCACTTTACCTTTAGCGAAAGTAAATTTCAAGTTTAATTTCGAATGTATTTGTTCTATGAATACTTCATTCCAACCATCAATTGTAGCAATATTTTATGAAATTTTCTTCGAATATTTGTCTCGACTGTACTGAATTTTGGCAAAAAACTTGTTCTTGTTAGTAAAGCAAATGGTAATTTGTTGTCACCGGTATTGATTTGTTGTCATATCTTGCTTTAAACTTAGCAAGATAATATTTAGAAACTATAAAGTGTCTTGAAAATTTGCATAATCATTTGAAACATACATGAAATACACCGCCAGCTCAATCAATTCCAGCCGAGTGCTAATAAGCCGAGCTTCGTGCTTATTAGCACTCATCAGCCCGGCTTAGGAAGTGGCTGAGCTGTAGGTAGAAAACCCTGGCTATAGGGTGCTATCTTACTGAATTTGAAACATGTTTTCAGATATTTACATTATTATAATTGTAAAGACTTTTGAAAAGAACGCAAAAACGAGTAAGAGAAACTAACAAGATCAAATTTAGTCAAATTTTTCGCACATTTCAAACCAAAATAAGTTAATAATAAAACTAATGCACAAACCTCTCCTACTCAGAAGAAAATGTTAAGATTAAAAAGTATCGTATCTCGGAAAAAAAAATACAACTAGCTATAAATCAAAAAAATTATAATAATAGTACACGCAATACAAAAGAAACACACACAAAAGGATGTTTCCAAGAATAACATGCAAGGGACCGAATTATTTGAAGATGAAGCACTTCCAGACAATTGGAGGAGGTGTATCGCGCATTGTTAACAGTACCACCGACCTGCGTGAATTCAGAAAGAGTATTTTCAACTGTAGGAAAGTTGAGCACTAAATGAGTTTCAGGCTTAGAGACAATTCAATAGATGCATTATGTTTTTTACTATTATTGATTTTTTATTATGACATTTGCTCCTTCATATTATATTTGTTCACAATGCGTTCCCATCAATATTGTAATTTTTTGTACAAAATTATGTCAGCAAAACAATATGTTTTCATGTATTTTTTGAGCAATTTCAAATACCGGTATTAATACCAGTATTCCGGCTATCACGTTTTAAAAGTACCGAATACCGGCATTGAATTTTTGGTCCGGTCTTGTAATCTCTAGTTGCACTGTTTGAAAATTGTTAGATAAATTTTATACACTGGTGTTGTTAATCTTGCATTCGCCTTTAAACCAAGGTTCATTTTTGCAGTAGAGTGATGTTAATTTTCGTAATCTGAGAATGGCAGCTATTGAATTTAGATTTTTCAATGAGACACAATGAGACACCATTATTCGCTGCTCTCTGCTTCCATGCCACCTTTTTTATTTAAATTGGGGAAACTATACATTGTATTTAATTTAATTTCAACAACTCCGATAATGTAAACAATAATAAAAGAAGTTTGAAAGCTCTGCTCCAACAAAATAATGATGCTTGAATGAAATAATGAATTTTATGGATGTATAATATTACATATATATTTCCGTTTTGTACTCCTATTTAATTTTTTAAAAATTGTTTCATTGCAATATGCTAAATTTAACAATATTGTTCCATATTTTAAAAATTTTAACCTGCCTAGAAAAAAGGAAGTTAGATGAGCTATTCTGGAGATTTTCTGAAATGGACAGAAAAGAAGCGGTTGTATTAGTGAAAAACAAAGGCTACAGTGAAAGCATTCTATCCTTGTCAAATGCTACATCACAAGATGACACTGAAGCCAATTTATTAATCCAGAATAATTTAAATCATTCTACCTCTGTCCCAAACAAATACGCGGTGAATGTCACTACTGTGTGAGAAGACGACATGAAATTTACCTTGCCAAAGACAATAGCCCATATCAAATCCAAACGGCAACAATTATTCATAATTTGCTAGATAAATTTAGATTCTTTAAATGTTTGCTAGTTCAAAAAATACGTGTCTCACAGTTCCCATTTACTGGTGGAACAGTGGAACAAAATTGCATTTCGTTATTATTTTTTTATAGTTTATGTTAATTCATAGTGTTTTCTCGATACACTGTTATAATACCTATGATTGTGACAAATACTGTATCATTTGGCGGAAATTGATTTCTGTGATTTTAATAACCAGTTGATGTGTGCATTACATGACTACCTTTTACTCCAATTTTAATGTCATTTTCCCATTATTGGCAGTTTTAATGTGATTCAATAGTTTACTCTCTAAATATCACCACCAGTGGCCAAATTAAAACCAGATTAAAAAAAAAAAAAGCAAAATTTTTCTCCAACTTGGTGACAAAACTATGCGACCAAAAGACTGGCGATATATCGCTAAGTGTCCGCCAAATTATAACACCACTTGAATATATATCGAAATTAATAATGATTTCCCCCCAAAAAGGGGCAAAAGATCCCTTTAGAAACACCCGAATGCAACCTACAGGGGAGGTGCACAGCTAGATCCCACTAGGAGTCTACGTACCAAATTCCGACTTTCTAGTACATACCGTTCTTGACTTATGCGACATACATACGCAAATACGCACATCCGCACATTCGCACATACGCACATCCCCACATCCGCACATACATCCGCACATACGCACATACATACGGACGTCACGAGAAAAGTCGTTGTAATCAACTCGGGGAATGTCAAAATGGATATGTGTTTATACATTCTTAGGCATTTATCCGCGTGTGATCGGGTAGAAAAAAAAAAAAAAAACAACATTCATTCGATGGCCAGCAAAATGGAAATCATGGCCGAATTTTGAGTGAAAATTTTTTCGCGAATACAATACTTCCTTTTTTTGTAAAAGGAAGTAATAAAAAATGTAATTGCATTTTCGTGTCTCACTGTACCCAGTCTTCCACTAAATAAAACTTCCAGAGATCCATCCCAAACTGATATAAGAGATAATAAGAAACAAATATAAGAAAATTGAAGGTACGGGAGTATCGCGGGTGCTAATGCTTATATTTCTAAAACTCCTTCATTTGAAAGGAAAAGTATTGAACTAAAATGCGTTTGAAAATCATACAAAATTTGAAAGGATTAAAAAGGGGAAAAGACCAAATGAACTATGTAAAGCAGGCACTAACGCGTCATCAGGGGGAATACTAACCCCTTACTTCACAAGACTCTTTCTATTTAGTATGAGGGAAGGTTCCAAAAATATAATACCTTCTCGATAACTTTAAAATATAAACAAAATTAGAATTGAATGGAACAAAATGATTATCCTGCAAAATTGCGGCAGTAACCAGTAACAATGCCGGCCAGTAAATAATAAATCAAACGTTGCGGTAACATGAAAGCCAAGTTGTCAGGTAAGAAAACTGTTAAAAAACAAAATCAGTGAATTTAAATTATAGAAACAATTTCAAGCTGTAGAAGCATTGGAAAACTGGAGCAGGAAACAATAGAAATTTTCAAGATGGGTCCCAACAAACCTTCATAGCTTAGATGCCATTTCTGCAAAAACACAATTGCGCTATGCTTCTCACTGAGGAGCAAATCTTTACTTTTCTACTGGCTTAAATAAAAAGATAAAAGAACTTAATTATAATCTAAAGCAATGTTCAGTAAACTGAGGTTTTTAAAAAACAACGTTTTTCTGTTGCAAATAGTTTTAATTCTATTGATTTCATTAACTAATGTGTTCCGAAAATCCTTAACGGAAATATGTGAATTTCATGAAATCAGCGGATAAATGTAGAATTTAAAAAGTATTCTTTAATCAAAAAGATTAATATGAACAGCATACCCAAATAGAAGAAGAATTTCACATCCTTTCTATGTTTAAAAATAACGTTTGTATTTACTAATAGTTTCTTTCAGGTTTTCTATATTTTGACGTATTTCTCTAACATAAGTTCCGAATTTCTCATATAAGTGTTCGTATTAAGCATTCTTCAATACATTAAATCGTACCTGAAAACCTCGTTTTTCCAAAGTATACAGTCGAACCCGCTTAATGGAATAGCCATTTTGATACGAAAAAATATTCTAATAGGCGGGATATTTCATTAACCGGGATGCATATAAACAACCTTTACTCAGCTACGGACCTTGTAATAATTGGGGACTCCTGATTGGGCAGCAGATGAAGATGCGTCGGCCATGTTTTTTCCCCACATTCAGCGTACGTGAACAAATTTCGTTCCTCAGAAATTCTGAGTTCACAAGGTTGAATGTTTTTGATATCTCTCTTCCCTCGAATATTGTCTAGAAGATCTTGTTTTAAAATGAAACACTAATTAGAATTAGACAATGCAAAGTAAGCATTAAAGGATATGGATGACGTTTATTTTGTGGTAACCAATCAGCAGTCTTCAAATTTTTGCTTCAAATTTTTGCATGGTCTCTAGCAAAGTAAAGGTTGTTTACATGCAACCGACATCAAAATTAAACATAACATTGGTTTGGTACATTATTGTATTATAATGAGCAGGATATATTTTTTAAAGATATTCTGATAAGCGGACACGACTACGAAGTTAAAATATCTGGCTAATGAAGTTCGTTCGAATCAAAACAGCCTTCTCTATTGTAATTTATACATAAATTAAATGCCCCAATGCGCGCTAATCGCGTCGTTATCGCCATTATCATCTCCCTCAATCCTCCTACCATCCTCAGTATCATCATCACTATTATTATCATTATTTTTTTATAAATATCAATATTTACTTTTTAATTAGGAATGAAACTTCAATAAAAATTGCTCGAATCGAAAAATGGAATATTAGAATAAGTTAATATGACCGAGATCATTAAAAAAAAAAAAAAAAAAATCGAATATCCTCTGAAAAGTTGGCAGAGGTAGATTCATAGGTAGAATGTATTTTCCTTATATATTAATACTAAGATTGAAAAGTGCATTTTTGAACGCATAATAATGAACGTGCAGTTTCATTCGTTTAATTGCAGTCCCAGTACCGTAGCAAATTAGGTAGGGAAAAAAAAGTTTCTAATGATCTTAGATGCTGAGTAGTAAACATATTTTGTTACGCATCTCACATTTCTAGCTGCAGTTTTTTAATGATAAAGTAACAGTATTTCTTACACTAGTAACCTCATTATAAATCGGTATTTGTTTTATATATTTGTGGTTTCTTTTTTATTTTTGTTCTAATTAATAATTTAAGGAAACATAATAAGCGGAACGTTTTTATGTAGCTTAATTACAATATTTCTTTAATCAAATAATCTCATACACTAATTAAAGCCGTTATCATCCACTTAAAAACATTTCCCAATTAAACACACAATTTTTTTCCCCGTATTTCGACAAAAACATCACCGCAGTTAAATCTTATTAAAAGACAATGTGCTCTCTATCTTCTTGGCATTCTTTTAAAAATAACTATAAGAATAACAAAGTTAGTTTTGTTTTGAGTTATTGTTTTTACTTCCTTTTACACTACTAGGGGGCTCCATCCCCTGCTGGCTGACACTCAAAAACCCCAGAAGATTGCTTCGCAATCTTTTTGATTCGCAATGATTTAAACCGTCAATTAAAAAGAAACAAATTAAAAACGCAATTTGAGTTTCCAAAACATAAAGCATCCTTCCCTGGGTTTAAAAATAACTTGTACCAACTTGCAGAGCCGTAATAGCTGAGAGGCTCCTGAACATTGCAAAACTGCAGTTTTGTACGTTTTAATAGTCGCTTTCATATTCGTGGTCTCTAGCAAAAAATTTTGCTCTCTAGCTCGGGGCCTGAATTGAGTTGAGCCTAAGATTTTCCATTAAAATCGAAACCCTTAAAATTTGTGAATAAGACTGAAGAAACAAACGAATCTAAAAGACGTAACACTGTTTCAGGACCAATAAAACATTAACTTTTGAATGAAGATGAGATTTTTCAAATCTGATTATAAGGGCTTGTAACTTTTTTCCTTTGGAGGCAGATGCTTAGTTTTTTCGACCATAAGTCCTGTTAGATCTGGAGTAAAAAAAAAGCCGCTCTTTAAAGTGGTGTCAAAAAGAAAATTGCGGAATAATTCCTTCATTTTGTAACGATAGATTTAATAAAGAATGTAGTGCCTAAATTTTAGCTAAGGCTAAAACATCTCGAGCTAAAAACGCAATAAACTTCAGCCGTAATTAAGTTAGAGCATTGAAACAAAATCCGTAGAACGCGGAAAATTCCACCTTTTTCAACGATATGTAATATCAATACGTGTAAGTAATTTTTACCCCTTTAATAGGAAATCAACGCGAAATTTGAGCTTAAAAAATTAATTACAAAAAAAAATGAAATTTAAAAAACAAAACCACAGGTGAAAATTAACGGGACTCGAAGTAATTTTGTGCAAAATTTCAAGGCTGTAGGTGCTATGGGATTTCCTGGACGCAGGCCCGCCACAGACTCCTTTTCAGAATTTCTTTGAACTTTTTTTTTTAATATAATGAGATAAGGAAATAACTGGGGTACCAAAAAATGTGTCCCTGAAATAACTGCCAAATTATCCATTTTGTTCCCGTCCCAGTCAATGTTGAGTGGTTTTCTCGTGCCGACCACACCGTAACGTCGTCACCGTGTTTCTTCCTCTTTTTTCTGATTTAATATTTTATCTTAAGATGCAATGATTACTTTTCTTGTTTGTAAGAATCGACAGATATTTTGCCTCGAGCATTTTTGGAAAGGAAATCGTCTATTTGTTACACAAGCATAAAGGGATAAACTATACAAACAACAACGTTGACCTTCACGCCTCTTGGACTGTCTTACGTAGCGTAAGACTGCTGTCAACTGATTAGGATCAAAAACCGACATTTCAAAGGTGACAATAATACTTAAAATCTGGCCGATAGTGTACACAGACAAAGCAACATTTTTGCTTTGAGGACTTGCTATTGATAATTATAGTATTTTTTAAAACTCTTATTCTGCTATCGAAGTTTCCTTTTTAGTTATTTTAGATGAAGTAAATTTTAAGGGGAGGTCTTCGTTTTAGAATAGGGATGTGGCAAGAAATCACACATTTGCTATGTAAGTCGTTTATGTAACACTTTAAAGTTTCCTCTGGAGTTTTGCAACAACGGTCAGGTCTTATTCAAGTTGATTTAAGTTTGTGTGTCTAACTAAATATTTGGATCTAAAAATATAAATTTTTATATGCCTTTAAAATTGCAATGCTCCCCATATGTTCTACGATTCCGAAATAAACTTTTCGGGAAAAGTTTAAACATAAACCGCTCTTAACTTTTGATCGGATATGTTGTTTCATGTTTGTTTTAATTGACTTCAAAGAGATTTCCGTGGATTATAAGGATGCTGAAGTTCAAACATCAGAGAGGGTTAAAGCCTTTAAGAGCATGTCAGCGCAGCAAAAGCGATCAATCAGTCACTTTTAAGCTGCACGTAACTTGATTCAAGGCAATTAATCAACGACAAACATATACATTTACTAAGAGTTTAAAATTGCATATTCGGGACTTGAATTTACAGATTTTCTTATTTTGCAATTGAGTTCAATTGATGCTGCAAAAAACTTATATCTTTGATTTTTATTATTTTTACTGCAAATATATTTGCTTATTAATTTTCATGCACAGATTTCGACATAAAAAATGAAAATATAAATAAGTAAATGAACAAGAAAATATATATATATATATATATATATATATATATATATATATATATATATATATATATATATATATATATATATATATATATATATGTATATGTGTGTGTGTGTGTGTGTGTGTGTGTATGTATATATGTATATATGTATGTATGTATGTATGTATATATGTATATATATATATATATATACATATACATATATATATTAATAGATATATATGTGTGTGTGTGTTGCTGGGAATGGCTGAAACATGGTAAATGTCGTCATCATTACATCAGTAAGAAGCCAAAACACTTCCAGTGAGCCACCGATAACTATGTTAACGGTGTTTCCAAACATAATTACGATAATTATAATTTCTTCTAGCGAATGATTGAATAATCCCTATTTGTATCGTATCGCAATTTACGTCAATGCTTTCTGAGTTTCTAGAGCCTGCTCAGATTACTCCGCCGTTTTATTATTATTATTTTTAATTCTTTTTCTTTCAATATTAAAAATATCACACGCTTCATTACTTGTTTAAAATACATTATTAACCGTATTCCCTGTCACCATCAGCAACTTGAACATCGTTTTACAAAACGCTTCGGGTATTCGGTAAGATAAAAAGATAATCAAATATCCATTAAAGTAATCGTTTTCAGGCTGCCTTCACGAACTGTGAACCATTAAGGTTCTCCTTTCCACGAAACGTCAAAGCAAAAGAAAAATGAACCTCGACAAGCATTATTCAAAATATACTTGACGTATCAGCAATTTTGTAACGTTTAAAACAATACACTCAAATAGTGTTTATAACAATTGAAAAATAAAAAAAAGTTTTTTTTCGATGTGTCCTTGTTTCAAGGGCTCACCAAAAAAAAAAAAAAAAGAACGCTTGCCGTGAAAGAGAGAAAGAACACAAAAGCCGTATTTTTTGATAATCAGTCACATTACCAATACTATTATATACGCATCTAAGTCAATCCAGAAATAAGGTTAGCGTCAATTTTACAAATAGACAATTTTTATTCTTTTGAAAATTTACATCGTTGGAAAAATGAAACTTTCCTCTATTTTTCTACGCAATCGTCATCTTTTTCACACATTTTTATAGACGGTGGTCCAATTTCTGTATCCCAATATCATAGAACACAGCCGCCAAACCATTGATGAAACATATAACCTCTTCTTTGACTTCATCGTCACTACGGAAGCATTGGTCACTCAAGTAATTCTTTAACTTCACCAATAATCAACTCAGACAGTTATTGTGCAGCAAACTCAGGCGAGCTATCCAAAACCGCTAGCGAGGACGACTGACAGCCGATGCAACGCTGCTTCACGACAACACACAAATGCCAGGAACTTTTGACAGACTTAGGGTGGACTCTTAAGGCCAACAAACCTTACAGTCCGCACCTCGCGCCTAGTGATTATCACTTGTTCTCCAAGTTAAAGGAACACATGAGTGTCTAATGCTTCCGTAGTTACGATTAAGTCAAACAGGTAAAGCATTTCCTCAACGGTTTGCCGACAGAGTTCAATGCTATTGGAATACAGAAATTGGAGCACCGTCTACAAAAAATTGTAGAATAAGATGGCATTATGTAGAAAAATAGATGAAAGTTTCATCTTTCCGATGATGTAAATTTCTATGATAATAAAAAAATGTGTCTATTTGTGAAATTGATGGGAACTTTATTTCTGGATCGACCTTCATACGTTCAACTGAGCTTTCTTAATACGACCACGTGTAATAAGTGTATAAGAGTAAATGGGAGACGAGTATTGTGAGGCTCTTAGAATTTGAACTCCGAGTCTGACAATGTTTTCCGCTGTTTTGGAAAATAGGGAGGGGTAATTGGCGCTAAGTTGAGTTGAGAAACTTTCTTCGTAGTTATTCAAAAATATTCCAACTAAAATCCGATTCAATAACCCGTCTAGTTTTCTCTAAACTCCCTGAAAATAGGTGAACATAGTCAAGGTCACAGCTCAACTAACGAGACCTGCACTATACCACTGCTCCGAAATCGGAGTAGGTGTATAAGGTTTAAAATTTCAAGAGTTGGAATCGGAGTAGGTGTATAAGGTTTAAAATTTCAAGAGTTGGAATCGGAGTCGGAGTCGATCATGTTCCCACAAAAACAGCAACTCTGTCAGTGCTTGCGGAGTCAGAGTTGGCCTAAGTTTGGGGTAATGGAGTCGGAGTCAATCATTTTTCTTCTAACTCCACAGCCCTGAAGATAACTGTGAAGTGACTGCATAAATGCAGTGTCTGGGGAAGTTGTGTTTCAAGTTGTTATACTACAACAATTATATTTTAAATTTGAAAACGAATGTGCAGATTATGAGAAAGCGGAAAAAACACTTAAAAGGAAAAAAAATAAAGAAGACTAAGCACCTACTATTTGTTTGAAATTTCTAAAACATATCGGAGCAGATTGAGAACTAAAAATAGTAGGGAAATGAGGGGCAAAGTGAGTCACTGAGCCTTTTTCAAAGTGAATCAATTGGATTTTTTTTTTTTTTTTGAAAATTGCATTACATAAACTTTGTATTTTATGATAAAACTTGCATTGAAACAGTATTTTTTATTTTTGTCAGTAAATTTGCACTGTCAAAAAGAGTAGAAAATGCTCATTTTGTTTTTCATGGGGTTAAGTGAAAAATAACATATTTTTCTAATGAAGTACTTCCTATTTAATTGTAAAAAATATTTCGGATCAAATGAATCAGTGTACAAAGCGTTGAATGAATGAATGAAAAGATACTGATTCATTAAACGAATAATCTGAAAATATAATAATTAATGCGTGACGAAAATATAGGAGCAAGTAAACGAGTGAATGAATAGAAAAATATGCAAATGAATAAATAAATATGTAAGTTACTAAATTATGAAACGTAAATGAATTATTTAATGAATGAAAATGATAGTGATTTAGTAAAAGGTTGAGTGAGTAAATGAAAGAAACTATTTCCTTTTACCCTATCTACTTTGCCCCACATATGCTTGACTAATTGTAAAGAAAAAAAACATTTAAGGGGGTCCGGGACACAAAAATCCTCAAATTTTGCAATTTTTTTTTATAATTTGAAAAATTGCTCCGTTTTTTTCTGCTTAAGAGGACGTTTGAATCTTGTTTCTACCTTAAATAGAACGAAAGTTATAGTTATTTTTGTTGCATGCATCTAACGAATGTGTACATAACTTTGAAACTTTAAATGCGTTTTTCTCCATGATGCAATTTTTCCCGATTTCTTGCATTCAAACTCTTATAAGTCAGGAACCGATAGAGATAAAGTAATGAAACTTGGAGCATATCTTTTTCAAGCAATTTACTTTGATTTTTATTCGGCGAATTTGAAAAAAACGTTTACTGCAAAAATTATGATTTTTTTAAAAAAAGTATCTTCGAATTTTTCGAAATTTTTCTTCAAATATTTTTTATTTTTTATTGAATCAATATTTTTAAAATCGCCGAATAAAAATTAAAGCTTAGATATTTGTGCATACTTTTTTGAAAAAAAATTGAAAATTGACCAACAATATTTTGAGTTATAGCATTTTAAAGCAACCCCATTTTTTTGAAAAAAACTAATTAAATTTAAATAAAAAAATATTTTTTTTTCATATTTATGTTATGATTTTTCTTATTAAATAAATGATGAATCAGTTCAAAAAATTTCAAAACTCTGAAGTACATAATAAAAAATTTTTCAAAATGTGTCCCGGACCCCCTTAAAATGCAAATAACCCTAAAATTAGCAAAAGTAATACTGCACCAAATAATAGAAAGTACGAAAATTTTTTCAGAACCTTATCATTTTTTAGTAACGACAATAGTATTTTTCTTATAACAAAATGTTACAGTATGAGTACCAATTTTTAATATGGTTTACATTATGAAATACTTTAATCTTCGGCGATTTTTTTCTCCTGACTGGAATAGATTACATGTTGTACTACATATTGTTAAAATATTACCAGTTGGTTGGAGCTAAAAGCAGTAAATATTACATCATTTCACCTGTCCCGAAATTTCGCATTGCTCCACATTCTCCCTTTTCATTGAATGTATTTTAAAAAAGAAACATAAATTTGCAGTTTTGTCCAATACAACAGTAAACAACAGCACTAATGACTTAAGTACTTTATAATTTCAATAAAAAAAAGAAAAAAAAAATGTGATTTTTTTTTATTGTCCTCATGTTGAGGTATAATTATTACTTTAAAATATTATTTTATGTTATGACTATCCAAATTGTTCCGGAGTCACAATCAAATGTGTGATAAAAAAATAAACTTACATAATTACTCTTGGTTTTCATTAAATTTTACTATCTATTTCGCTGCTACTATTTACACTGCATTAACAAAAAAAAAAAAAAAAAAACATTAAGTTTAACTTTATTATGATACACTAGCATTAGATAGTCTTTTCCCTTCCTATCATAATTGAAACAAATGCATTATTCTTTCTTTAATCTTATTGGTTCTTTACTTGATTATTTGTTTTTTCTTCTGCATTTCGTTCTGAAAAACAATACCTTATTAAAGTGTAGATAACACATAAAATGCATTAAATGTTCGGCGTAATGCCACATATACTAGTTTACCAAATTTAAATATTCTATCGGAAGAAATATCTTATAATGGTAAGAAAAACAATTTTCAAACACCTGAGCCCATAAACTTTTTCCTTGATAATTTGCTTTAAAGTAGTAGTTTGAGAAGACCTTTTCTTTCTCATTAAAATAATTCAATAGAGAATAAAGCAGAAAACTTGCTATTGGAAATTCAGGATTTTTTTAGCTTTAAAGAATGATTTATGCTGACGGAAATATAGATTACATATTGATTTGTTAAGAATTTGTTTCTTGTTCACATTTCTTTGAAGCGAATTGAATGAATTATATTTTAAATTCATTCAAGTACATTAAAAATATCGTTTAAACTTGAAATGCTTTCATATAAGTTTCATCAGTTTTGGAACACTCTTTAAAAAAATTGTATTTTCATCTAGTAAGATTTAACTCCAGATTAAATGTAAATAGCTGATTTTTAAGCGCAGGTGTGCAGAAAGTAGAGGAATGCGGAGCAAAGTAAAATGTTTGAGATTACTGAGCTTTTTCAAACTGAACAAATTCAAAGAAAAAATCTCGTATTTTATAATAACACTTTCATTGAAACATTATTTTTCATTTTTGGCAGTAAAATTGTGCCTTCAAAAAAAAAAAGTGGAACTTTTTCAATTTATTTTTTATAGGGCAAAGTAAAGAAATAAAATAGTTTTCGAATGAAATATTTTTTATTCGATTAGTAAAAATATTTTTGAACAAATTAAAGAGCAAATAAATGAATAATTGAATATATGAAAAGATAATGAAGCAATAAGCTCGTAAATAAATAAGCTAATTAATTACTGTATTAGAAAAAAATGAGTAAATAAAATAGTGAATGAATAAGAAAACAAGTGAATGAATGAATTGATATGTGAATTATAAAATAAAGGAATGTAAGCAAATTATTCCACAACTGAACGCTTAAGTGATTTAGTAAATGATTAAATAAGTGAAGGAAATGAACTATTTAGCTCTGCCCCATTCACTTTGTCCCGTTTGCACTTGACTAATTGTGAAAAATATTAAAAACACAAATAAACTAAATATTAGCTACATAAATTTTGCACTGAATATTAGAAAATCCCAATTAATGTTTAAAATGTAAGAAGAATTTTTATCATTTGATAATATCAAAATATTTTTTGACTTTTGCAACAAAATATCGCAATTTGAGCTTCAATTTTTGAAAATTGCTTGTATTATAAGATGGTTCTTTTTAGAGGTATTTTTTTCTTGACTGGAATAGCCTACATATGTTACTACATAGTTAAAATATTACTAGGAAAGAAGCGCTAAAAGAGTAGTAAATATACCGCCATTTCTCTTTGCTCCGTTTTTTCACTTTTCCCCACATTCCCCTACATCAAAAATTGTTTACACTTGTTGAATTCCTTTGAAAATAATCATGGTCCGTGGGTGCTGAACAGTGAATTTCATTTACAAACATTTAAACGATTCAAATAGTTGCAATCATTAAAAAAAAGAAAAAAAAAGGCAATATAAAATTATTTACCTGAAAAGCATTACTCATAAATATATTTCGCTAATTTTTATCTTAAAAATAGCTATAATTGCCCAATACGGCCATAAAATACCGAATGGATTTAAGTATTAATCGTCTTCCTAGTAAATACTTTCTGACACCGTTTGCAGTTGAAGTGGCAAGCGATCAGTTAAGACGGTTCTACAGGGTGTTTCAGTTAATTGTTTCAAAACTGCTAAGAGGTGTACGGTGCATTATGGCGACTTGAAATCATATAGCAATACGGGGTCGGAAATGTTTTCCTAAAGCGGTGATGAGCACAGAGCACCGTAAAAAAATTATCGAAATAAAAAAAAATATTTTAAACTGTTATAAAGGAGGTAAATTATTTTCCAAAAGTGTTAACAACCTTAATTTGCATTAGTTTTTTTCTCATTCGTTCTTTCCTTCTTGCAACAAGATCGCGTCAGCAGAATATGCAAATTACCGGTAGCATTTAAGCTCCCGGCACTTTGCCTCATTCACTTCCCTTTCAATTTCAACCCAAGTCAGACATGGTTGTCTTTTTCGGCAACTCAGTTGAATCTGTCCGTTTTTGCCGATAGCTTCGGCTTATTGCTCTTGACATGAATATCATAGCTCAATATGATTAACGTTTCGTACTTTGACTTATGTGGAATGTTGACTTCAGAAGTCATTTAAAGTATAATGAGTTACTTAATATTGTAAAGAGCGTATTCTCAATATTTCGTTTAACATGTCATCGTATATATCATAGCCATAATAAACAAGTTACTTTTTTTAACTTTGGCTCTTCTTGATGTTGCACAGGATAAATATGTTTTTTCAAGAATTATCACATGTCCTGGTTGAGCTTCCGCTAAAAATTAATAAGCTGAGCACTTTTAAAAGCTCACAGTTTGACAAAAATGATACGTGTGAAAAATGAAAAGTTACATGGGTTTAAGTAAGTTTTTTCAATCAGCTGCCTCGCATGTTCGGTGTATGGAACTCCGTACAGTCTTTAATACTCCTGACATATCTCAAATTTCTCGGGTCGGAAAAGCATGTCCGGCCCCGCATTGTTGTATGACTTCGAGTCGTCACGATATACCCTACCCCTTTTAGGAGCTCTGGAAAAGTTAATTGAAACACACTGTATATGAATGACGGGGAAAAAGAAAAAAAAAATGTGATAATTTTTTCTCTAATTTCATTGTAACACTGGTTCTTTAATAGGGTGTGACACATTTCTGCTGCAGCAAACTGGCGTTTCTTCAACTAATAGACGCTCCCATTTCTGCCTGTTAACTGGATATCCGCCTTTCCATCTCATCATTGCTCAAATTACAAAGCTTCAATGTTAATTTGGTGAATTCAAATGAGTCACTTGAGCCGCCAACCGCAACTATAGATAGGTTTCCTAACTATTTCGTCTTTCACTAATGAGATTTGGCATTTGGTTTTCGTGATCAATATCAATCGTAAGCTATGTGACAACGTTTCATTTCAGATATCTTATGCAGGGTATTGATACGGACAGAACAGTCCACATGCCTACAGTATGAATGAATTGGTTCAATTGTGAAGATAACGGAATGTTACAGATTTAGCTTGAGTATTACTTCAACTGTTTGCATTATCGTTTCCTTAATCAAAGCTGCATAATGGTTCTATACAAGTGCTCATACAAGGAATCAGAAACAGTAAATAATAACGCATGAGTATTGAATTTAATAATGAATTAAAACTGCTTTGGTTTTCTGTGATACTTTACTGAGGGGGTTTACCCGCATAACTTATCTGTTCATCCTCCTCAGCAAAAATTAGCGGCATTCAGAACTTTTGTTTTCCGAGCATTGACGATTTGTTCTAATTCCAATTCACTCGCTGCAGAATTGAATTATTTAAAAAGTGTTGCATTGGATCGGGGGTTTACAATTGACATCATTGACACCATACACAGGAAGCTTATCAATTCAACTATTATTCTATTACATTTGGAAAAATTCTGCTTCAATTGTAAATGATTTGTCGCGTACTCCCCCTTTCCCCAGTGCTTGTAAATCTTATCTTTAAAAACTTTTTTCTGTTTGTGAAGTTTTTCCGCACTATAGGTGTCGTTGCTGTTCTGTGACGTATGTGTTTCCGGTTTCCACGTCTATTTACTTTGCTTCCTTCCATTTTTGTTCATTTGTCGTTCGGTCTACATTGTGTGGACTTTTCGTTCTTCTTGTATGCACTGATGAAGGGGCTTGCATATGACAGCCCCGAAACAGCTGTTTGCTGAGTTCTTAACTCTATTTTATTACTTTATTTGTACTTTATGCACGTTGTTGTCGTTTTTACTCATTCCATAGTACAAATTTTTCGACTGATTTTTACATTATAAGACACTGTTGGGGCATCAACCGAAGAGAAAACAAGAAGTGCCGTTTAAAATTGAACACGCCAACATTGCCATCAACCAACACTGATTTTTTACAATCAGATTAATATGTTCCTAATAAGCTCAGATTGCAAATCAACCCAAACATAACTTTTTATCCTTCAAAATTAAATTTACAACCCGAGGAAAGAAAAGTTCATCCGGAGTCAAGTGTGAGACGAAACAGATCATCGAAAGCCTCTCTACCTCAGATTGCGCCATTAGTATTTGTTCACAAATCTGTTGCTGTTTGGCTCCGTAGAAATGTGTCTAATCGCTTTCTATTTATTACATGACTCAAATGTTAAAAAAGTTCTGATGTCACCTCATGAAGTGCTTTCAGAAAAGTTTGTGGTGATTAATAAAGTACAGCATACAAAACTACAGCGATACAGATGACAACAATACTTAAACGAGCTGATGTGTGCATCACACGATTTCCTTTTACTCCAATTCAATGTCATTTCCCCATTATTGGCAATTTTAATGTGATTCAATAGTTTACTTTCTAAATATCACCAACAGAGGCCAATTTGAAACTAAATTAAAAAAAAAAAAAAAAAAAAAAAAAAAAAAAATCCTCCAAATTTATCGCCAAGTTGGCGACCAAAAGACTGGCGTTACATCGCCAGGTGTCCGACAAATTATAACACCACTTGAGTTTACATCGAAATTAACAATGGTTTCCGCCCAAAAAGGGGCTAAGACTCTTTTAAAAACACCTGAATGCAACAAAAAGGAGAGGTGCACAACTAGGCCCCACTAGGAGTCTACGTACCAAATTTCAACTTTCTAGGACATACCGTTCTTGAGTTATACGACATACATACACACATACACATATACGTACATACAGACGTCACGAGAAAACTCGTTGTAATTAACTCGGGAAAAGTCAAAATGAATATTTTGGGCGTCTATACGTTCTTAGGTACATATGTACGCGTGGTCAGGTCGAAAAAAAAAAAAACTCAGCATTCATTCGGGGGGTGAGCAAAATGGAAATTAAGGCCGATTTTTGAGTGAATTTTTTTTTCTCGAATACAATACTTCCTTTTTTGTGAAAGGAAGTAAAAATGACAGCATTTTTTATAGTACGTGTGGCGTACGTCAGAGAGCACCTAACCTAACTTTGTCTCTGATCTTTGAGGTCCTTTTGGCTCAGTGTATAAATTATTGGGTGAGAACGTCATAGGTCTGTGGTTCAAATCCCGGCACGGACACGCATCGTCCCTCGACCTCCGTCCATCATCCATACGCCACATAGGCAAGTTTACTACACCATGTATGTGCTTTGAAAGAGATATCTGCATTGTTTTTCTTTTAAGTTGTATTCAAAGTGAAATAAAGGGTTCATTTTGTTACTTTAAATAAAATTATGAACCAAAAATAAAATTATGCTAATTTTTTGACTATTCATTCACTGTTCAACTATTAATAGAACCTTATTAATGATTCTTATTTTCTTCTTTCAATTCATTTCTCTAAAACTTATTCATAAATCATTGAATTTACCGTTAAATTATTTGAATTTACGAAAGTTTTATATTGGCGTTAACCAACTGCGTTAAACCGATTGCCACTGTTTTCATCTACAATGCTACCACGCCTCGAAGAAACATCGAAATAAAAATGTAATTTAATAAAGAGCTAGAATACACTGGTTTTTATGCCTCATTTATTAAGAAAGTTGTCAATTAATAATTGGAAACAGAATACTTCCCTTATTACAATTTATTTTTTAAGTAATGAAGTTTCCAGCAAAAGGTTCATTTTATGTGGTCTATCCTAGTTTGTTTGCTTAATTAAATCGTTAATGAAAGTATGTTGGAAAAATTTATTTATGTATTCATTAATTAAGATACTTCTTTAATAAACTCCCCTTTTATTCTAATTAAACCCACATGGAAACCAAAGAAAGATTTTTTCATTGAAAAAAGGAAGAAATTTTGCGATAAAACAAACAAAAACATTTACGAATATTTAATCTCATTACGAAACAAAAGAATCTTTCAAGCGTCTTTTTATTGCATCCTCTAGACAAAAATGGCAAAATAAATATGTAGTTAGCATTTTTTAACCTTTATATGTAGTTACTTTTCTCTATTAATAATTTTTTATCAGTTTTCTTCTGTTTCTCAATTACATAACAGGAGTTTCAAATTTTTGTAATCTTCATACTCATACAAAAAATGGCCGCACAAAAAAAATTTTTTTTTTTTTTGGAAATTATTTTAAGAGGAAAACAAAAGTAAACACATTTTCTAAAAAAAATCCGTTGTATTTTTCTCACATGGAGAAACGCGCTACACTTTTGTTTACATTTTTTTTACAGAAACATCATCTCGAAAATTTAAAAAAAAAAGTTTTTAATCAGCACAGAAAGAAAAAAGAAGTAATTCATAAAAAAATTACTAGAGTTTTTCGTTATGACGTATTTTGAAGAAAATCGTTCCTTTTCTTCATACGCTAAATTATTCTTTTTTATTAACTTTTTTTTAGTGGAAGTATTTTCTAGATAAAACAAAGCTATGTTTGGGAAAATTTAAAAAAGGTCGAAGCCTGTAAATAATTATTAATAAGGAAGTCAGCAGTGATGTACGTTTTCTTTAAAATAAATACTCGTAAAACTATAGTTGTAATAATAATTATTAGTATTATTGTTGTTGTTTACTATTATTTATCATTTTTAAATACACTCACTGCCGACCGCCTAGTCTACTGGTTAGAGGAGCCTGACTGCGGTTGGGGAGGTTCTGAGTCCAAATCCCGGCTCGGGCATGGATGTAATTCTCACTCCTGTCATTGTCCTTTCTTTGTGTGAATGTGTTGCTATGCGGTGAATGGCTGCCTACATACAATATAAACGGGGGCTTATGGCTTGTGTGTACTGTGGGAGACGAACCACCAAATTATGGTACGGTTGGAAAAGTTAAGAAGAGCACCCCAAATTGCCTGCTAACAACAAAATACACTCATTGGCCAATGAATTAGAAGCCTAAGATCAATATTTTATTAGACCATCTTTTGCATCCTATCCTCTGCAATTCTCTAAGCTTCGTCCGAGCTGAAATTTCTTGGAAAGAGACTTGGTTGACGATTTGTGTCTGTTGAATTACAGAAGAGTCTCTCTTCTGCCGTACAATTTGTCGGAGCCGACACCGATCTCGCTGTTGCAAAGGTTTGCTTGAACAGCATTTACGTCTTCTAAAGAAGTAAAGTGGGTTCTGATTCCAACTTTTGGAATGCTTTGATATGGCTGCTTTTGAGAACCCAGTGAGATTTGCCGTATTTGAAATTGAAGCAACTGCTAAACGAGCACCTACAATAAACCCTTTTTCAAATGGTGAAGGATCTTTTGTTTTTCAATTTTACTTCATTCATCGCAAAAAGGACTCTTACACCTTACTTACACTAGCGTTCTAACCACGTGTAACCCACGTCATAACAAAAAAAAAAAAAGGCATACTTTAGCCCTGGCGAGCAGTCAAATGCAAATCTCAAAGATATCTAATTAAGTTTAGTCAGTGAGTGTAATAATAATAATAATAAATAATGCAACGATTTTTATTAGTATTTTTTCTTTCTATAACTCTCAGGAAAAAAATATGTAAATTGTGCGTTTAAACTGCATTTGAACTCCGTTTTCCTCAAGGAAGAAAAAAGCTGAAAATGTGCACTTAATTTGTCTATTCCTGTTTTTTCTTCTAAAATTAAATTAAAATAAAACTTAGATTTTCTCTAGCTTTATTAATTAATAACAGAAAAAAAATAATTTTCCGTATCTCATATTCACAGGCAATATTTTTTTGAATATAACTTTTATTTAAACCGAAACTTCAGCAAAACATTTAAAAATCCGAACTTATTACTGTATTGCAAAATGTAGTACAGCAAAACCAAGACATGTGTTTAAGAGCTAGATTAATGTAACTAAAGCAAAAAATCGACTTTCAACGATTTTATAAGAATGAGAAAGTTTCGAGTAATTACTAATTGGGGAGGAAAATTCAAAAACTGATAAAATCTTATGTGCTTGGTGTTGAAAATATTGGTAGAGCTATATTTTTCTTCTCTATGAACTATCCGAACAACGGAAACCCAGACCCAAACCGTTGGAGAAAATACCGCTCAAGCCCCTTCGTTCGAAATATTCGTACAACATGGCCCAGCCTCGAAACCGTTACGGTTTTAACAGATGCAATTATTTTGATCAATACAGACAAATCAGTGCATACTGATATAATTCTAGATGCATTCTAATGTGATGCCTAGCATGATTACAGTGCTTAGTACGAGTGCGAATATTAGAAAAATGGATAAACCTGGCCCATTCATTTCCTCGCGGATTTGAGAATGAAAATTCAATAAAATGCTGCGCAGGTGGAAACGTTTTAAAATCATCAATTTGAGCATTTTTAATAAACATTTGTTGGCCAACATACGCAAGTACAATTCGTGTTGCCCGATATCATTCCAATGTTTCTCATGACAAGCTAAATGTGACACATTTACCATCGGAAAAATTTCTGATTTTTTTAAGTACGTACTACCAGTTAAAAAAACAAACAAAAAAAAGTTTATTTTAGTTGCATTGCAATATACACTGTTAGTAGTGTGATGGTAAATATCCAAGTCGAGCCTTATATGTTAGGATATCAGTAAAGGATATTAAGTACCCCTTAGAATTAAAATCTAGAGTTTTTAGAACAAATTCTTGGTTTATTACCATATTATTTGCTTATTTTCTTGTGTTTTACATATTGCATTTTAGACCCGCATACGCCTAGCACTAAAGCTAGTACTTCTATAAAATCCTCTCTAAAACAATGTAGATTTGTGTATAGAAAATATATAATATATATTATCTCTTTTGCAATTCTGTTGAACATTTAAAATAACCGTGTGCTTCACTGAATCACTATAACAAGTCTAAAATATTGAAATCGTTCTTACAAACGTTTTGTCTTGCAGCACACTGAAAAGATTTGTTTTCTGAAAATAAAAACAATAAACTTAAGAAAAGCATGAGCAGGAAGGAAGATTTAAAAAATGACCGTTTTATGCATAGAGAATAAAAATGTTTCTTTGAAATCTTTTACGTTGAGACAAAAGTAGATTAAAAAAAAAACAATTTGGACACATTAGTCATTGTTGAAAAGAAAATATGTCCCCCCTCTAAGGCCGAGGCTTTCATAGTTAAAGGGTTCCATTTAAAAGCTTTTAAATATCAAAGGTAAAAAGAGATTTTATGTGGTTTTCATAACGATGTTTCTTGTTCATAACAATGTCGTTTTTGAAAGAAATGTTCTTGAAGAAAAAAAGTGCAGAGGAAAAGCAGGATTGTAACAATGTGAAAGTATGGACCGTTTGTTTACACGATGATTTAAAAGACTTTGTGGAGAATGTAAAGAAAAGATTTTCTTAAAAAAATGGATGTACATGCAGAACTGCTAAGAATAAATGATTTTATTGTAGGTAACAAAAACAATTTTGTTTATGTTAGGTTTACTATATGAAACTAGGGACATTAGGTTTATAAAATAAATTTTTTTAGTCCGTAGTAGAAATCAATGAACATTTTAGTACAAAATCAGAAATCAATATATAGTTTGGTCTACTGTAAAGCATGTTCCGCACTAATGCCGTTAAAAAATCTTAGATTTTAGAATTTTCGGCAGTTAACATTTAGGTTAAAATAAATTCTCAATTCGAATATTTATGTTCTGCCTTTCTGGAGCAGTTCTGCCGTTAATTCCACCCCTTGAACAGGAAAAAAGTTCATCCTTTATCTTTCGAACAAAGATTTGTCTATGCAAAGTAAAAATATTCAAGGCTTCAGATGAACCATAGAATTTCAAAATTTTATCCATCAATGCTACTTTTCTGTTATTTAATTACCATTAAAAGTACACAACATAAACCGTAATATCATCCATTTAGCAATGAAGAAGTATGAAATAAGATTATATATGAATTACTTTTTGTTAAATGGTCAACACTGATCGTAGGTAAACTTAAGCCCTTTTAATAAAATCTGATTCATTTTATCTCGTTGATTCTATCTTACATCTCGAAAAAAAAATAGTCAGTTTCTTTCCCGAAATACATTGTCCCCTATAATTGGTACAATAATAGAAAATAATTAAGACAATCACATATCATCATAAAATTTGTAATGACATTAAACACACTAATAAATAAATCATGGTTATTTTCAACAAATGGAAATACCGAACAAATGGATATTAAGAAGTTATTCATAAAAAATAAAGCTTGTTTTCATTTCAGCGATATCCTTGCTTAAATGTATCAAAAAGTCTATTTTTTGGCCTTTTTTTTAAGAAAAATGATCATGAAAGGTTGCCATTTTGATGGATTTTGTTTGACGCTATGTCGTAGAGTGAGTTTTATCGTGAACTTGAAAGAAATAAGTGATTTACAAATTATTTCATAACCCGAAAAAAAGGACCTTTTGAAAAATGTACATTTGAGGCGAATTCGATAAAACTCACGGAAGAAATATCAGATTTTTTCTTCTACGTATATGAGGCTATGAGAAGCAAATGGATGTAAGTGACAAAACTAAAAATGTATAGATAACCAGTGCAAATGGCAGCTAAACCTCTCCTTTGTCTTGGGGCAAGAGATAGTACTAGTAGCCCTGGTAGGTGCTGTTATACAGCATGATTTAGAAAAAAAAAACCAATGAAAGCTTACCTAGGATCTTATTTTTAAACGCGTTTTACTCAAAACTTGAAAATATCCACATACATACATCCCTTTAATTCTCATTGCCTCATATTAAATCTTCTTCAATAATCTCTTCTACATATTAGATACAGAAGAAAGTAAAAATGTGCATTGAAACATTCGCCTGGTTTAAGACTGTTTCTTAGTGTTTTTTTTTTTCTTTTTTACTTCCTTTTACGAAAAAAGGAAGTATTGTATTCGCAAAAAAATTTTCACTCAAAAATCGGCCTAAATTTTCAATTTTCTAACCCCTGAATGAATGTTGAGGTTTTTTTTTTTTTTTTTTTGGACCCGATCACACGTGGATATATGGGTAGGAACGTTCAGACACCCGAAATATCCTTTTTGACGACCCCCAAGTTAATTACAACGAATTTTCTCATGACGTCCGTATGTACATATGTATGTGCGTATGTGCGTATGTGTGTATGTGTCTCGCATAACTCAAAAACGGTATGTCCTAGAAGGTTGAAATTTGGTACGTAGACTCCTAGTGGAGTCTAGATGTGCACCTTCCCTTTTGGTTGCATTCGGATGTTCCTAAGGGGGTTTTTTGCCCCTTTTTTGGGAGAAAATATTGCTAATTTCGATGTAAACTCAAGTTGTGTTATAATTTGACAAACACTTGGTGATATATCGCCAGTCTTTTGGTCGCCTAGTTTTGTCGCCAACTTGGCGACAAATTTGGCGATATTTTTTAAAATTTGCTTTCAATTTGTCCACTGTTGGTGACATTTAGAGAGTAAACAATTGAATCACATTAAAATTGCCAATAATGGGGAAATAACATTAAACTGGAGTAAAAGGAAGTCATGTGATGCACACATCAGCTTGTTTTGGAATACAATTGAACTTAGTTGCAACCAAAAAATAGCGAATTTGTTCGTACTTACCGTTGTTTGTTACAATTTTGTGTAAGTAAAGCGGGGAAGAAAGGGGCTAAAGTGATGAAATGGTCAGTTTGATTATGCGAACCTGTTTCAGCGAAACCTTAAGAACAAATTCCAAGAGGTGATAACGGGGAGACGTTATAAGGGCACGCTACTAATACCCATAGGAATAGGTAAACGATTTTATCCTAAGGCAGACAGATCTGTCCAAAGGTAAACAAAGTTATGAGCTTTATTTTCTTAACAAAAAGATTCAGCACATGCCACACTATACTGCCGTGGGCAGGTAAAGGGCAGTAACTGCAAATTTTTCATTTTCTTTCTTTTTTTTGAGTAATCACATTGCTTATTGGCTTATTGTTCTCACTTGATTGTTTTGATGTCCTGTGATTTTATTCCCCCCCCCCCTGTCTTCCTCTGCAACAACACCGTCGAAGGGCCCTCACGATGCTGCTTCTCTAGCGAAAACCGTCTCCAGGTTGCGTCCATATCCTACACACACGCATGCACATACAACACCTACACATACATACACACATCTACACACACGTACACATGCCTACACACATACACTCATGCATGCACACAGACGCTAACACACACACTTACTCATGCCTGAACACACTCAAGCACACACGCACTCATGCATGTACACAAATGCAAACACAAATACACACACACGCTCATGCATTCACACAGATGCAAACACACACACACATGCCCACTTACTCATGACTGCACGCACACACCAACACACGCGCGTACATACACACACCTACACACGGACACGTGATTGCGAGAAACATAATTTGAATTTCAGATGTCAAAAGTCAAATTAATTTTTATTTAGTTATTTATTTATTTTTGCATTTTTGTCATCTGTTGCACGTTAAACTTATTGTACAAGCTTGCTCATTTGGTTTTATGCTAAAATAAAAAGCGCGAAAAAAGCGTTTAATTCCAACATTTCCATATCTTTAGCATTGATTCCAACACATATTCCTTCAAATATCTGGAAAATTCATTTCTGCATATACTGCCGTTTACCTGACCACGGCAGTATGCATGTCGAGCTTTCTAGTTTGGCACAAAACTGCTGAAAAAGAAAATTATAGGATTCAATGAGGAAACTTTTCTGTGAAGCGGACAATAAAAGAAGGTACGTTTGTTCATCTTAACCGAAACTTTCGTCTTTATCGACGCAATATCTGACATTTTTAATGTGCTCTAACGGTAAACCAAACTAAATTAACAAAATATTCGGTTCGGGCTGAGATTTCGTATTAACCGTGGTCGTATTGACAGAGTTTAGCTGTATATTTTTTTCTACAGATGTGTTTAGAAACAAACCTAGCGTTATATGCTCATGGCAGGATAATGTAGAATGTATGTGTAATATGCACATGTGCAAAATTTTAAGCATCACACATGTAACAGCAATAACGAAATGATTTCGCAAAAACTTGTTGTTGGGCTGGTAAGTAGTTGCATAGTGCAAATTTATTTTCAGGAAATTAAAAAGACATCTGACAGAAAAACTAAAACATATAAATATACGTATTTTAATTTGATAATAAGTAACATCTAAGCATTCAATGCTTCCTTATTTCAACAGTTCTAGTAAATAATGTGTTTGCGTAATTTTAAACAATTTTAACAAAAAGGAAAAAAAAAAATGAAAAAGGAGATAGCAATGAAATATAGCGCAGAAGACCTTCAGTGTTTTCAGCAAGTAGCATCATTCTGGTAATGGTAGAGATAAAAAGGGGGAAAACACGAGAGTTAACTAGTAGTAGTTAGGTACTAAAGAAAAAAACTAGTCATATTCTATCTCAGTATCTCTTAACATATTTGAATTATTCGCTCTCTTCTAGAGATATCAATTGCAGCTCGTTCAATTTTAATCACTTTGAAATAGTGCCTCTAAAATATTTTAAATAGAGGCGTGATAAGATATTTTCATGTTACACATAACTGCTGCGCTGATAAAGATAAGAGGGTAACGCGGTTCTTACCATTTATCATTAATCCTGACGAAGTTAATAGTTCCGAAAATTAATGGATTGCTGTGAAATAATTGTTATGAATCCAAAAACGAGTTTTTAAATGGGCATACTTGCTTGAGGAAATAATGGTACTGCTTTTTATAATGTCACTGTTTAATACCTCAAGAATACGTATTCAGACGAGAAAAAAACAACTGTAGGAAGCAAAATTAACACATATTTAGTTTTATACATGACTATTGTGCTTTTATAATGGGTTTCGTTCATAAAGATTCCTTAATTTTGCATTAAAATTTCTTATTTTAGCGAATCCTAGCATGATTATAATTGCTCATTTTAAATGTTGTTTTGTTCTGTAAAAGTACTTAAAAAGTTATTTTAGCATTAGTACTGCTGAAAACAGTACGACTTATTTCATTGTCGAGTTTTGAAATTAAAAATCTTTAACATTTATAATTTCTGATCAAAATTATTTTGATTGTACTATTGTGAAATAAGTTCCGAATCCGTTATATAAATTTACTGTACGGAAGCAACAAAAACAATCTTCATTTTACCTAACCATAATCATTTCCAATACAATTATAAAAGTGAACATATTTATATACCGGATCGTACAATGTTAAAAAAAGAAGAAAAAAAAATCCTGAAATTTTACGCCAAAAGTTACTGGCGTAATACGTTGTCGGCATAGTTGATAGCATAAAGTTGTCGGCATCTACGTGGCCAGTAACATTTACCGTAAAATCCTATTTTACTGTAAAATTTTGCGGTAGAGTAAATGAGAGCTTAAAAACGCAAAATACGTGCAGCAGGTTTGAAACCGGGATCTTCGTGTTAGCAGGCGACTTTGTTGACAACCATACCAGTTCTCACATATCAAGTGAAGGGAAATACGGTCTTATGTGCTTTGCAATGTAAGTCACGTGGTGTATTAATTGGGCTGCAGACGTTTATTTTTTCGGTGCAATTTAATGTTTTTTTCCTGTACTGTAAACACTCCATTTTACAGAAATATCTCTACACAGTATAAATTGAAGTCTCCAAAAAGCGTCTGCTTGTTTGAACGCGCAAAACTCGAGAACTACCCAGTCGATTTCGCTGAAATTTTCACAGTATCTTTCCTTTAGCACCGGAAAGGTTTGCATACCAGTTCGAAAAAAATCCGATGAATAGTTCTTTTTTTTATTTCAATCTAAGCCCAATTTTCACATAAATTCCCGAATATGGGGGAAAAATCACTTGCACATATAAATTTTTGTTTTACTAATAATAAAGCTGAAAGTCTACACTATAAAAAAAAAATCCGTAAAATTTACTGTTTTTTACCGGCAGCTGGGTTGGTTGTGCAAAACTGTAAAAGTTGCGGAGAAAACCCGTCAACATAACGGTCTTTTACCATTCAAGGACAAATTAACGATTTTTAACCGTTCATAGCTGAAGCGTAGAACGGGAACAAACCGTTTTTCAACGAAACGGGTTTAAACTTCAAATCTACGGGAAAAAACGGTTGAAATTACGGGTATTTTTTTATAGTGCATCTGTCTGGATCTCTCTCTGTTCGGATCTCTGTCTGTCAGGATCTCTGTGACGCGCATAGCGCCTTGACCGTTTGGCCGATTTTCATGACATTTGGCACAGAATTAGTTTGTAACATGAGAGTGCACCTTGAAGCGATTTTTCTAAAATTCGATTTTTTATTTTTTAATTCCAATTTTAAGAACATTTTACCGAGCAAAATTATTATATGATGGACGAGTAAATCACCAAGTTATCATAACGTGGAACGGTAACATAGGCAAGTCAATTGGCGAGAAATTCACTATACATTATTTGTAAATATACAGGCGTAGGATAGAATTTTCCGCTTTCTACGCAATCTGCTTCAATACTCTAACAGCCTTATTCACAATCGCGAATAATCCTTCAATGCTGCTGCTACTGTTGAAGATAATCCGAGGATTCGCACGAAATCGTTATTCACAATCGCAAATGGAAGATAACTCGAGCCTACTAGGTACGGATTATAATAGCCTCGAATCTGAGTCGCCAAATTGGCGGCTTAATTCCGCGATTATACTCTCCACCGCACGTTTAAATGTGGTAAATATAAACAATATGGGGCGGATATGATATCGCAAAGTTATCAATACTTGTCGTCAGGTAATTTGAACAATCGCCGTGACCTGCAGGAGCTCCAAAGAGTTGAAAGGAGGTTTCCGTATTTTCCAGCTGAAATGACTGTATGGATTTCCGGAAGATTTATCGACTGCATAAAAGCACTATGCAGGAGATTATCAACTTGTTTTGTTTCAAATTGGAAAGCAATACGAAACAAAATCAAGCTTTATCACCGACAGAAAAAGTTTTATCTGCGGTGAGGTTCTTCGCATCTGGGGGTACCCAAACAGACATTGGATAACTGCAGGATATGAGTCAGCCGTCAAGGGACAGGAGAGAGTCGTATGGATTTGATCTTGGTTGCGTCAAAACATTGTGCACACCCGCTCGTCTATCGGCGTGATGCACGTTTTTTTCTGCGGTTCAGCCCCAGTATTAAAAGATTCCATCCTATCTTCGGCCTTCCGCTTCGTGGCCACAGCTTTTAAATTCTTGAATATGTTTTTTAATTGTTTTGCAGTTTTGTGCGGCGCATACCCAACAGCATTATATTCTTGTGCCCCTTTCTCGCATGTTATCTTTCTGCTTATTCGCCACAGCATTTGTATTTTTGCATTCTAAAATGCCCTTTTATTTATCAACTAAGTTCATTAATAATTACTGCTCAAGAACAGATAAGTTTGATTTTGTATCTAACGTAGCTGCCATATTTTCTCGTTTACGCGAAGCATGAGAACATCGATGGGGAAAAAAGCGACGGGGAATGGTGGGAATGTAAACAACGTCACGTGACCAAACGCAGCCAATTAAAGAAGCTTTTACATCTGTGTCAGAATAATCGCTCGCTTCATCTATTCGGGAAAGGTAAATAAGAACAGCGGCTTGATCCGGAACAGACGATAGGTAAATCTGTGGATTATTCCGCAGCCACGCCGTGATTGTGAATAAGACTGTAACTTAATTACGGCGGGAGTTATTCGCGTTCTTAACTCGAGTTTTTTAGGCTTAGCTGAAATTTAGGCACAAATTTCAAGAAATCTATAAATAAAAAGGGAATGAATTGTCCCACAGTTTTCTTTGTCACACCATTGAAAAAAGCAACGGTTTTTACTCCAGTTCTATCTCGACCTATGATCAAAAATCTAAGCTTTTATCTTCAAAGGTTTCTTACCTTCCTCTTTGTAATGTATTGCTCTAAATATATGTTTTTTTTTTGTCGTGCACAAAAAGTTTATCTCCTGTGCAACAAATTGCACGCTTTCATTCGCCGTAGACATGCTACAAATTTCATCTTGTTGTCACGAATATTAAAGTTAAAAAAAATGACTTCATCAATAAATAATTAAGGGGAAATGCAACCTTTTAACTTTGCATAAATATCTGAAAAAAAAAAAAAAAACAATCGAATATGGTACTCTATAAGTTGGAGATACTCAACTTTTTCTTAGAAAAAATAACTGCATCTTTTTTGCATGCCTTTTACTGAATGTATTTCCTAAATCCAAATATTGGTAAGTATCTAAGTGAGTAATGAATATGACCGTGTGAAGTTTTAATAAAAATTAAGTTAGTTACCTTCCGCGCATGATTACAGAACAAAATATACGTCAAAACATATATTTTATGTCAAAATTTCATCTTTTTCATATCCGCATCACAAATTTTGGTTTAAGGTAGGTACGAGTATTCATGCCTGTCGGCTACTAATGCCTAAACAATAAAAATAATATTTAAAATGCTCGTATCCACTCAAGGACGCATTCGTAGGTCACATCACTCAGTCATAGATAGCATTTCATACTGGTCGCGACATGTTGTGACCATTGCGACACGATTCGTTTGCGTGGAGCTGCTGTGCAACACGAATAATAAAAAATCGTCCAACTGAATTTTAAATAATTTTTGTAATATTACATTTTTAGACATAGTTTTCCACTCCAGTTTTCTGTTGTCAATGCTTCTATTGATTTTTAATGTCTGATTAATATATATAAAGCAATTATTGAACTTTTGCGTACTTCTTTGTACATGATGTCAGCGGCTAATAAGGCCTACCAAATTTGATCGCAGGCCTTATTATACGTCTTTGTTTTCCCAACAATGTTTGTCAGTTTTACATCTTATTTTAAATCTTTGTCATTATATTATGGCTGTTTATAAGTACATTGGTAGCAAAAAAAAAAAAAAAATGCCTCACCAGCGAAATCCCAATATTTTTAGCATTTATAAGTAATTAGGAAATATTTAACGGTTTTGCATCATATAACACGAATTGGCATCGGTATTTGACGCAAGCTATTGTGTAAGATAGTATCATCCTTCTAACTGTATATAAAAACAGTAGAACGTTCGACGCATTCATTTGCGATCTAGGCTTATGAGTTGCAGTATGTCGAAATACGTTCAACTGACACCACAAAGAAGAGTGTTGCCGTTGCATTGGACAAAGAAGGATTGTCGTCGCGTTCCATAACAAATAGAAAAACTGTTCGCAATCGAGTGTTGTTCGACTACTGAATAAGCTAAAGAGCACCAGAAGCACATCAAAAAAGAGTGGCAGTGGTCATCCACGAATATCGAATGCAGCGCAGGACAGGTATTTGATACGACTCAGTCTTCGGAACAGACAATCATCTTCCACAGATCTTAGAACAGCATGGGAAAACGAATCGAGTGTTCACGCATCCACGTCTACTGTACGAAAACGACTGTGTGGTACGGATTTGGTGGCACGTCGACCGCGAAAAAAAGCCATTGTTGACAAAAAAAAAAAAAAAAAAAAAAGAGGAAACAGCTTCCAGCTGGGCAACAGCTTACCAAGGATGGACTGTCGATCAATGGAAATGAGTAGTGTTTTCGGACGAGTCAAATTTCAATCTGTATGGATCCGACGGACAGCCCACAGTTAGACGCCGCAAATGAGAGGAATATCATCCCAACTTCATTCAACACACAGTCAAGCATCCCGTATCCCAGATGATTTGGGGATGTATTTCTGATCAAAGAGTTGGTTGACTTCACTTTGCATAAGGTACAGTAAACGCTCAGGTGTACACTGTTATAACCAGAGGTTCCAGACGAGTGAATATATTCCCCCTAAGGTGAAAGCATGGTGACCAAGGGTGCCATACTGGCCAGGAAGTAAAGCAGAGGTGCGAAAGTAGCAGACAGTCGTAGACAGGGGTGCCAAAACAGCAAGCAATCGCTAAATGACTTGCTGGCGCATGCGCTTCCGGCATACATTCACCATTCAACCACTTCAATATGGCGGACGAATGATAGGTTGCACTACGCGTGGCTTCTACGTCTTTCACATTGAATGAAGTACACTATTGGATTAAATCTCAACTTTTGTAGGATAATTCTTTAAAATAACAAGTAAGTACAGCTTTTGATCACTTTGTAGCTTTTAGGGCTTTCAAGCATAGTTAAAAGTACGTTTAATGCTTTTCAGTTACCGTTAGTCCGTTACGATACCGTAGTACCGTTAGTTGTTTATTTTCAGGTTACCGTTACTATCGTGAAAATTCCATCATTCACACAAAACGCTACTAAATGTATCTATCATTATTTTCTTGAGTACTCGATAAGCAACATTTAATCACCGAAATAGTAACCGCAATGATATTTTCAATAACCAACAAGTGAGAACCGAAATAAAAAGGATTCTTGTGCTCGTGTAGCGAGCGCAAAAAATAAAAAAGAAATCTCTCTCCGTCTATCTTTTTCTTTTGCTTTTTCGTTCAAGTGTTTGAATCATTTCCTGTTAGCGGTTATTCGATAGTGTTAGGAGTTTCTTTAAATTTTTAACTGTCGAAAAATTTTATGCGCATTTTATTTTATTGTTATTTTGATTGAAATGTTGAACGTTTGAGAAACGATTTTGTTTTATCGTAACTTTAATATCCCAGAATATTTTTGGCTGTTCATGTAAATAATTCATAAGTACATCTACACTTTACTTTCGGTGCGGTTATTTCTCACAAATGATCATTAACTTAACTATGATTATTCAAATAATTACTCGTCTTTAACTTTAAATATATTTGTGACAACTCTTTGATACCAAATAAAGTCTGTAGATATTTATTGTTTTATTCATCTTTAATATTACTTTGTAAAAAAAAAAAAAAAAAACTCATCAGTACGCAGAATTTTTTCACAAGTTTTTACCGCCCCGAGAGTTATTATAATTATTATTATTTATTTTATTTATTTTTAAGAAAAGGATAAAAATTTCACAGGTTCGCAATGTTTTTCATTTGTTTTTACCGACCCGTGGGTCAAAAGAGGTTGAGAAACACTGATGTAGAGAACGATCAGATGAATTAAAGCAATGAGCACTTCTTAACTATGTTGAAAACTCTGAAATATGGTCAAATGCTGTAATTACAAGTTTTAATCATTTCCAGTACTGAATTCATGCAATGTGAAAAATGTGCAAAACGTAGACTATCATGAATCAAAACAAAACTATTAAAAAAAGAAAAATACACAACTGTATTCAGAAACGCACACAATACGGGGGAGGGGGGGGGAGGATCTACAGTAAGGGTGCCATTTCTCTCTCCGAAGGTTCATTCTTTTCACCCCGGCTGCCTACTTTTTGAAAGGTGCCTGTTTTTCACCCTAGTTAGAGGTGAAATTTCGGCTCCGTATTGGGTGCCGCTGGTGAACAAGCGTTTCACCCCTGAAAGGTGCCGAATGCAACCTGTAGTTTTAACAGTGCATATTGGCATTTTGGAGGAGAAATTGCTTCCTACTATCCGGGATCACTTTACTTCAGCTCGAAACGTCACTTTCCAGGATGATTCTGCTCCGTATCATAGAGCAAAACTGGTAAGTAACAATTTAAAAACCTTTATCCTGCCATTAGACTTAAACTGACATGGGGTTAAGTACTTATTTTTCTCTTAATTTACACGCAGGTTCAGAAATGGAAAAATGAGCATGGGGTCAGCAGTTTGCCTTGGCCCGGAAACAACCCCGATCTAAATCCGATCGAAAATTGTTGGAATAGAATGGATGTAGAAGTGATGAAACATAAGCCAACATCATGTGCAAAATTCCGGGAATCGATAATTCTTGCCTGGCACCATGAACTCAGTAAAAAATACATTCAATCACTCTTCTCTTCAATGCCCCGTAGATGTCAAGCTTTCATTAAAACTAGAGGCGAACCAACAAAATATTAGAGTATATTTTATGATGTTCAAACATTTCCATGTTACTTTCGTTTATTTTTGAACAGAAAGAGTTACAATTAAAACCTCTACTTACTTTTTCGTTTGTCCACTTGGCAACGTAATTGCGCTTCATATTGTATTTGTTACAGCTTTGGCCATATATTTCAATAAATATATTAAACAATTATCGGATTCCTGCTGTTAAATGTTTATTTCATAAGTTTTGCAGAATATCACATGCAATTATCGTTGATCGGTCGACCAAAACTTCTCACATGTCCCATTGTTGTGAAAATGCGAGGGTGATGCAATATTTTTTTTTTTTTACCATCACTGTTGATTTACGACTATTTACTTATTGATTTAGTGTTATAGTAGTATCCTAAGTAGATCTTCTGAAGAGTTTTACTACATGGTTTACAGTTCTAGTTCGGACGATGAAAACACAATGCATACCTCTCTCCTTCAAAAGTATAGCATTTCAAGAGCTTATGCCTACACCAGAGAAAATTATGCAACAAAAAAAACTTTTTGAAGAAAAGCCGTTAATTATCACAGAACTCCAGTCATCATAGACTTGTTTGACAGAAACAAGAAAGAGAGAGAAAAAAAAAACATAAGCTCTCAATGAAGGAAATGATACTAAAGAAAACGATGCTATTTGGTACTATAACACAGTTATGAGAGGATATCATGAATGATATAAAACTATGTCTAAAATGCGGCAAGTAGTGTCATAAGGAATGCGTCGGTGGGATAATCTATGGCAAAGATAATTTTGTGTGCACTGACGGTTGTTAAACAAAGGATTGTTTTGTCATTTTTAAGACTTTTAGCATGATTAATGCATATATATTGCAATTGATCTCAATTATCAATGTTAGAAACTTATTTTGATTATTTAAAGGGGTTAAAGTTCTTATGCCTCATTATCCTACCATAGTATAATAAGACTTAATGACAAGGTTTAAAAATAACGTTTTATTTCAGGCTTGATTTCTGAAAAACTGGTGATTTTTTGTTAGTTTTTTGTAGTAATTGATATGCATGTTCAATTAATATTACGATTTGTTTTTTCGGATACATAGTCTTTATTTTATTTCATGTCTCTCTTAGGTAGGCCTTAATACTCGCACCTACCTTACTTTGTGAAACAAGCACAGTAGGCGCCGCTTAATGTGATCACGGTTAATGTTATCTTTCGCTTAATGTTATCAGAATCACGAAGTCCCGGAAAACTTCTATGTTAACACGTTAAAAAAGTCGGATATTGTAATCAGCGTCTTCGTTTATTGTGTGTGTATGTGTTATCACTTTTTCATAAACTTTCAATTTCTTCCCCGTTCTTGTTCCTCAATTAACAGAAATACATAGGCAAACCCTGACGAGACTAATTTTCTGTGTAGCATTTTGCGGTTCTCAAAAGCAATTCAAAATTTTTCTAGGAATGAAGCTACAGAAAGTTCGTCCCCAGTGACTACAGACTTCCCCTAAGAAAACTTTCTTTTGCACCTAAAAAAAAAAATCAGTCGCTGGACATGTTTCAGGCATTGATGTTGGACCTCCATTGTTGCCATTACGTTGTATAGTATTAAAGAATTGTGTCGAGATTAAAAACAAAGCGATGTTAAGTTAAAATTTAAACAACAAGCAAAACTATGCTGGAAAAGATAGAAAAGCTGAATGTTCTTTTAAACTGGTTTACGAATGTCAGATAAAACGATCATATTTTACTTCACCTATTACTACGAGATTAAAAATTGCATAATTTAGCTTTAACTTTTTATAATTCAGACATTTCCATTCTGTTAATTTATAATTTAAAACAGCGTTTAGTTGAGTCATTGTGATTTTATTTTGAGGTTGCCGAAATAAATGCACCTTAACTGGAAAAAAAAATCATTATTTCGTGTCTCCTGGATTCGTTTCGGTTATTGTTATCAGCCGGTTATTGTTATCAAATTGTATTTGTCCCAAACTGATCACATTAAGCGACGCTTACTGTAATTACCTAGGTTTAGCAGAAATGTCCTAAAAAACATTTCTTAGTTCTTCACATTTCATGCACGTAATAAAAAAAAATAAATAGATACAAACACACTTTGAGGTAAACGGCTTTGTTATTTTCTTAAGGTAACTTACATAAATTACAAATAAATAAATAAATAAATAAATAAATAAAAACTCTTACTTTTCCCCAAAAGTTTCCATATAATAGGAATTTTTCAAATCGGTTCGTTTTAAATTGTTCACGAAATACTGGATAACAATATAAATTGTTTTCAAAAAGTCGAAAATGTTCGAGATTAACAGTCATGTGTTGCCTAGGAATAAATCGCACTTAAATTTCAATAAACAAAACTTTTTAGTATGCTTTGCGCATCCAGCCATTTCCTCCCCTCTTCCCCCAAATAAAAGTGCACAAAATATATTACTGATAAAACTGTAACTCATTTATACAAAATAAAGTTTGACTTGAATAATATTTCAAGGGTTGCAAACAGCTAGCAAAGTGCGAGACCTATCGGGAAATAAAAAGGTTTTTTTGCAGACATCCCCTTACTTTTTATGCATGACTGTCAGAAATTCGGCATTTTTATGGTTTTCCTTGAGGGAAAACAAAATGGAGCATTCAACTAAATGTTCCATTAATGCATATAATAAGAACCTCAGCATTTTAGGAATCTAAAACTTCTTTTGTTTACATTATACCCTCTGGAAATGAAAGGCGAGATGAATATTTGCTGAAACAATCATTCTTAAAAGTTCTTGTCATTTCGATTTTCTATTATTGTTCTTTATCAAACCTTTTATTTAAAAGCTGTTAGACAGCTATATGTATATTATTTCGCATTTGTTTGTGAGAATTTTTTTACATTTATTTTACTTTAAATGGTAATAAAATGTATTTCTGAAGTAAAAAAAAAAAAAAAAACTAATAACTAATTCATAATATAAATCGTAATTGCATTTCCTCCCCTCTATTAGATCTAAGGAAGATAAATGACGTGCAAGTTAAATAATTGTCTTTCCAGGTAAAATGTGTTTTAGGGAGAATATTTGAAAATTTGCGAATATAATAAGGGTCTAAAACGTTTCCTTGTTTTCACATTTGGGATTTTTAAAAGCACAACAAAAAATCATAATCTCTGGCTTCCGATATCGCAGCATACATTGTCCAACGTTCATACTTTGCATAACTTGTTTAAATAATATTTTCCTATTCAATTCGCTATTCATTCAGGTAATGGGGTTGTTTACTTCAGTCAAAAGTAGTACTTTTAGTCAATGAAATCGATATAATAAGTGAAAAAAAAAAAAAAAAAAAACATGGACCCAGAAAATTCTTTTATTTTCCCAACAGTTATTTTTTAATTAATTTTTTAAAATGCCCGATTTTTCTAACAAGGCGTGATGACGTCACAAATGATGCTTTTTGGCGCATCTTTGTACCGCGATTCCACGTTGTGATAATCAAGAAGCGAATTATAATTGCGCTCTACGCTTGCTATCAACCATATCGTTGCCAATACACGTGAGTAAAGATGTGAATTAAATATTTTGCTCTGTGAATGACAACACAAAATGGCATTTCATCATTTGTGATGTCATCGGCAAGAAATGCAAACAATAAAAGTTCACCGATTTAAGTAATTTTTTTAAAATGTAATTATTTAAAAAGTGGTTAGATCCTACGTTTTTCAGCATGTTCTTTCAGAAAAAAATACTTTTAAAATATCTGGGAGGAAAGTCATCAGCAATCATGTTAAATGTCTTCAGTGTTATTTCTAGAAAAAGTATCCTGCAGTGTTGTTCTTATTATGACCAGCGTAGCCTACAGCTTTTTTTAAAAGTTTTTAGAGTGATGTTTGTAAAATCCCTGAGAAGGTGGCGAATTTCATTCCGATACTTTGCTGCCTTATCTCTTCCTAGGTAGTGATTTCAAATTCCACCCCCTGACCCCCCCCCTAACTGACAAACCTGCCATTACAATAATAATTCAAGATTAAAGAAGTTATTTGTTTTTAATTATTTGCGCCAAAAATCTAGTTTTTCTATGAACTTGCCATATATTCACATTGCGTCTTACTAGTTCGTCCTTCGCTATTAGGGAAAACTTATACCCTTTCTGCACTAAACGAATTTGTTGTGCAAGTATTGACTTCCCTTCTACACTACACGATTTCTCTACATACAAATATGGTAAAGTCACAGCTAACTCAATTCTGAAAAAAAAGGGGGGGGGGGACTTATGCTCTTTTTGAAATAATAGTTTCAAGTAGTTCCGACCACAGAGCTTTTACACAACGTCAGTTTATCCTTTTTTTTTAAATCCATAAGTTAGAAACTGCCTGTCAACACGAGAAACAAAGTATTGGTCCATTAAAAGGGGGAGGGTTATACTTGCGTGGCCAGATAAACGAGTTTTCGAGAAATTTTAAAAACGCGTTTTGGGCTCAATATTAACAATAGTTTAATGTTGGAATAAGACTTTTTCCCGTGCTTTTTTAACAGCAGAAACCAAATAAGCAAGCTTGCACAGTTAAGCTATAGTACAATTGTTGACAAATTTTCATAAAAAAGAAAAAAATGCAATCACTGCCCTTTATTTGCAAATGGCACTATATGTTTAGCAACTTTTCTTCCATTATGATGCAGTTAAAGTACGTGTTTAACTAAATTTGACCACTTTAGAGCGTGGCTTTTGCCTGCCTAGAAGTTGTGAAGAAAACCGCTTTCATGTTTCCAGCTAAAATTAGCCCTAGCATGCCTTTGGTTAAATTCTACTCCATGACCTATATCAGGAGGGACGTGTATTGGGTGACTTTACTTTCTTACTACTGTAATAAGCCCCGCGGGCAAACCTGCAGTGCAAAACTTTTGAAACGTGCCAATAGCATGTTAATTAGGAAAAGATAATTAGAAAATCTTGTTAAGTTTTCTAACTTATCGACTTCTTGTGATACACGAATGAGCGTACATTTATTTATTTAGCAGAAAATTTGTTCCTCTTTTCGCCAAATAAAATTTTTATCTACATGCGTCAACACTTCCAAGTTCAATCTTCTGCTATTGTAGATTCAAATTTTTTTTAAAAGTAAAAACAAATGAATTGTGTTTTGATTTTCTCAAGTTTTTTTTTAAATACTATTATTTACAGCTAAAACCTAAGAATAAAAAAATTTTGTTTTCTTGCATTACCAATTCATATTATTAACGATAATTAAAAAAAAAGAAAAAAATATCTTCCCCTTTTCGCATGTAAAAAAAAAAAAAAAATCCTCAGCAAAAACCAGTGTTTGTTTGAACTCTCCATTTTATTTTATCTGATGAACCTCAATGATAAAATAAACGGAAACAGAAGACTACACGTTCATCTTTTAGAAGAAGGTATTTCAGTATATTTTCACAGTTTTTTTTTTTTTTGCGCTACATCTCAAGGCAAAAATGAAAATGGAAATCATGAAAAAATTATAAACGTATGCAGTCTTATTTCTTATGTTAATGGAACATTGAATGTGGTAGTCCATTTGGTTTCACCTCAGGCAAATCCTAATGTTACTACAGTCGGGTATGCATAAAGATAGCTCATAAAAAATTTCATTAAATGAAATTTACTAGTATGCATGGAAATAACATTTGCTATGGATACATAAACAATATGAGGCTGCTTTATATGAATTACGATTATGTATATACGGAGTGCTTAAGCGTTTTAATCGATATTGCGAAACATTTTTTGGTCACTAATGTGCTTTTAGTTTCTTTTGGTTTCATTTATCCTTATATTTAATTTGATTTTTTTTAGAAGTACATTAAAGTTAAATTGAGAAGTGTTGTTATCTTGCTTCGTTTCATGTTACATTTCGGATACAGTTTTTAAATTTATATTTTATCTAATTTAAGAATGGATTATATTATAATGTTCAATGTTTGCGTTGATTTATGCATTTATCAAGCTTTAATAATATAATAAATAAGATGAGAAGGAAACTATTAACTCAAATTTGTTAAATTAAAAAAGCTTAGAATTATACATTGAAAAAAAGACTCCACAAATACCGAAAATGGTCCATAAAAGTAATGAATTTGCAAAATATTGACATGTGATTCATAAATATTAAACCAAAAAAGTATATTTCTGCACATTGACTGCTTTATTTATACACATCAAAATTTTTGATCGTACTGCATCATTTATTAACATAATCTTTCTTCTTTTGATTATGATTTTTAACATCACACTCGTAACATACATTTTCCTAATATTTTTTCCCATTGGTACTCCATGGATGAATAATCTCTCAGACTTAAAACCGCAGTTACCTCAAATTTTCTTAATCCTACAAGTTATATTTTTCTAATTAAAATAACAAAATTTTAATTTAAAAAACCCATTCCCCAAATTAAAAAAAAAGAAACTGATGACATTTATAAGGACTTACAATGCTTACATTAAGAGTTATCCGTGTTTTCAATTATCAATATATGTTGGCAATGTTTCAACTTAAAGTTTATTAGTCTCAGCATGAAATAAATATTAAACTTAAGTACAAACTTTAACTTCAGTTACTACTTTTGACACCATTTAGACACGCAATTCTTATACCTGGTTATTATTTGTTGTTATTCAAAATTTTCGGACTAGTTTAAACCTTTGTTACCCAATCTAATTTCAAGTACTAGATAGCGTTTGCGAATAATGACTGAATAATGCAAATTCTCTCGTCATTAATGAACTGTTCCGATTGCCAGAACTACTGAATAATGCTTGTTAACTATGATTATTTGGAATGCAACTGAATGGTTTGTTCTTTGTCAAGGACAATTGTAAAATACGTATTGATCAATATCCACTTAAAACGTTAGGCAGTGAATCCGTTTGTGCCACATGCGAAGTGCAAGTTCTGTACTGAATTATGCAATTTTTGTCCAGTTTAAAAGCAGTGAAATAAATGACATATATTTCTTTGATATGCACGTTTTGCAATTTCAATCTTTGTTTATATTTTTGGTAATATTTTTTATAACGACAATATATTTTAATGAAATTTAAGTACCGTTAATCTTTTTTTTTTTTAGTAAACAAACGTTTGTAGTACGAATAAACTGATGAACTGAATAATTTCAAGTACATTATCAAATATTAAAAGTATGTAACAATATTAAAAAATGAAAAAAAAAATGCTTTATTTTTGAAAGACTACCTTTTTTGCAAAAGAAAATGGTCATCTTAGCTTATGTTTCCTTAGCAACCTTAATTATTATAGTGCTCTGATTTCAATAACCTTGGTACGAAATAGTGTGACAAAACGTAATACATCGCGTTTTTAATGATATATCTTCTCCTGCTTATTTTATAAGTAAGAGAAAAAAAAATTAAGAAAAGACAAGTTCATCTCCGTTTCTTACCCTAATTTTCGCACTCAAGAACGTGTTCAAAATAACTAAACAAATAACTAATCTAAATTTATTTTTAAATTATAATAGGAAAAATACGCATTACTTGTGTTCTGCTGAAATAATTATTTTTATTAAACGATACTATACTCAATCCATTTTGCTTAATTTGAGAAGAATGCATATCAAATGTTTAAATCGTTATGATGTTAAAGCTTGTACATTAAGTAATCTAGTAGGAAAGAATAACATATATTTTTTAAAAGTTACTTGTTTTGAATGTTATTTGTTTAATATGTTAATCTAAAAAAAAAGACAAAACTACGTACTAAACGTGAAGTTATTGTCTTTTATTGAAACTTGTAAAACATATATTTTTTTGATATCTTGTCATCAATTGTATATCTTTATTTTTTTCTCTATCATTACTGAAAACATTAGCTTTGTTAAAGAATGTCTCTCTTTTCGTAGTTTCACAAAAACATTAAAAAATGAAAATAAATATAAAAATGCCAAACAATGCATTCTCTTTCCGCCAGCTTTTGTTATTAGGGGAAGCGAAATTACCTTCGCAAATGACTAATGCTTCAAGGTTTTGATTTTATTCCTTTATTCAAGGATACTTTGAAAATAGGTTTTTCTTTTGCACTGTAAAAGTTAACTCATTAATTTTATGTCCTGAGTCAGTTTTAAATATTCCATAAAGTGCATTATGATGCCGCACAATAGCAGAAATAATGAATTTAAATAAGGAAAAAAATGAAAGTTATATTGATTTTTTAAAAATATAAAATGACTGTCTTTTTTAAATAAGAATGTTAATAGTAAAACAAATAAAAGGAAAATATCTTAAAGCTTTTAAGCAATTTTTTTTAATAGGGAAAATAATAGTTGTTGAGAAAATGTTCAAGATAACAAACAGAATGGACACATATATTGAATTTTTGACTCGCTAGTGTGCTTGGGTGTGTGTGTATATTTGTAATATTTTTTCAAGTATACATATATTTCTTATTATAAAACAACTTTTTTACTGCATGTGTGCATTTATTTTAAGTACAATCCAAATACTATTTATGTTCTACGTTTTTTTTAAACATTAAGGGTTCATTTCTTCCATACCGTATCCCATATAATTAAGAGAGAGATAATGACAAAGATATTCAGATGTGTCTAAAGCTACGGGCTTAATAACCTTGTTTTTAGATACTCAATATTTGCACCATGAAAATATTATATCCAGTTTAGATTTCTACTCCAAATTTATTCAAGGTTAAAATGGGTCAGTACCAAGTTCCTCAAATGTAAGATAAAGGCACACACTTTTCTTATAGCTCTTTTTTTTTTTTTTACCTTCAAGAATTAAGGTGACGATTCTAGATCATGTTACTAACAATGTTAAAAACAACTACGAAACATGCCAATAAGAGAAACTGGAATGCTGCTGGATAGTTTTTATGTTATCTCCTGTAGTAAAATAGATTTTTTTTTGTGATTCTAGTTTTAGGATAAAAAGTTTTTAAGAATATAAAATTTGTATAATTTCATTTTCATTTAAATAGGTGAGATTCTCACGGTTGTTTTTGTGTAAAAATAACCTAATCTTGAATTTGAAACATAATACACATGAAACGATTTGACGCAGGTCTCGAACTCGGCACAGTTTAGAAACTTTATAAATACTTAGGGGACCGTTATTGACGATTATTTTTTAGCTAATTTCAGCGAAGAATTATCATGTTTTGAAATTCGATCTACTATCATACAAGCCAATTCTAGAAAGACGAACATTTTTCTCGAACACTGGTCCGCACGGGCTCTTAAAGAATGAAAAGTGTGCATAACTTCACCAAAATCAATTATCACGCTTCTATTGGAAGAGTCCCGACTTTTAAATTAGTTTTAAAATAAGAACATATAATTTTAAATTACCTTTTTGATGTCACGTATATTGTATAGTTTTGTCTTTTTTATGCTTTGATACAAAATAATGTTTTACGCTGTCATCTTTTCAATTATTTTTATTCTTTAAGTTAAGTTGGACAAATATTAGCTTTGATGAATACGTTTTTCTTTTTCACTTTAAAACATCAGAAACAGCTTTGATTTTTTTTAAATCCTTTATCTTTGATATTATTTCTCTTCAAAACAGTAAATGGCGTTTATTAATTTCTCATGCCCCTTATTGTTAACTTTGATCTATCGCAAAATCAAATGATAGGTTTTTTCTTTACTTTTTTATGAACCATTCCATTAGTTTTTTTGAACTTCGTTTTTTTCCCAAAAAGAAATTAATATCATTTTTATTTTGTTGTACTTTCAAATTTTCATAAAATGTTCAAGAGATATATTTTTCAAGTAAGCATGATTTGAGTTAGAGCAGATTTTTTCTTCAAAATATTACTTATATAACCACTGAAGAATCTAATGCATCTTTAAGTATATTCATTCCATAAGATTTGCATTTTATTATCTTTGCGAATATACATATTTTTAAATATTTCACTATTGAAATTTCAGAATTGATAGTATTATTGAATTCGCAGGTACACAATGTCACGCATTATTCTAGGAAACGAAGTAAACTTTTATATCTTCGACAAATGGTTTTATTAATGAACTGCTCCAAAGATAAGGTTCTAATAATTAATTTTTTTACAAGATTGAAAAAAAAAAAAAACACTACATCTTTTATATTATTACATCTAGACTCATGAGTTCAATAAATAAAGTGCAGCCTGTCTCTTAAGACAAGACTTACCTGTTAAAGCAAATAAAACTCTCAAAAAATATTCTTCTTAACAAAAATTGCTAAAACTGGAGACAAAATTGATGACCAAAAGCTCGACAATATATCACTTAGTGGTCGTCAACTAGTGAAATGATTTTATTAAGCATTGAATTTAATCCGGTGCAGCACGCGTGTTATTTACAAACGTTAAAACGATTGGATGTCATAGAATGGCCGAAAATAAAATTCAATTCTCTCCAGTTTGAAATAACGAGTTTTAACTAGTTTTTCTTGTCATGTGGGAGGCTACTAAAATCATTTATTTAAACATAAATTCCTCTTCCTAGCTATTTTTGAACAGCATTTTAGGTGTTTTTATTACCTCAAAAATACTGTCCTTTGAGGTGAATGAAAACAGCTAAAATTAGTATTCTTCCTATTTTTCAACAGATCGAATTTTGATGTTAATTACGGTTTTGTGAAAAGTTTACCTAAATTCTGGTCATAACTTTATTTGTTGAATGATTTTAGCTATTAAATGATTTTGTGATGCATATCGAACACATAACGGGTCACGTATTGAGTATTGTTGGTGTAGAATTCCTAAACGTCTAAACTAATTGCGTATAGTGCTTATCAATCTCATGATAAGAGAAATGGGGTTCTTCCATTTATCCTTAGTCTCTAGGGTAAAGGAATACACGCGGAGGTAAAATAAAACATTATTTTCTTCGCTAACGAACACTCATATAGTCAAACTTTTAATAACCAGCAACTATCGAAGTGTAGTCTTGGACAAAATAAACAGGATTTTACCCCTACCCCTATATATTTTTGCGTATTTCAAACAGTTGTATGTGCAAGAGTTTTAACGCATCGAATAAAAGTGTTTCAATCAAGTATAAGGAACACAAAGTATAAGCAATAATAAACCACTAATGCTTACATAAGATATAAAGCGCAACACATTTATAAGATTAATGGTAAGTTTAGTAATTGATAATTTTGGAATTTAAGTGACAGAATCGATATACTAAGAGTATTCCAATTACATGTGCATAATATAGTGTAATGAGCTCAAAGTAATTCAGCTGGTAAGTATCCGACTGCTGTATAGATAAAGGTACATGATGATCAATATAGTCCAGCATTAAATAGATGCATCCCCTAAGAGCTCTTTTGTTACATTCTGTTGAAGTGTGCTGCAGTTTAGGTATCCAAAACTTATGGGAGAGTTGGGAGGAAATCGACTACTACATGGTTGTTGAAATAAAGTGTGAATAATATTTATTTCGTTTCATTTTTATAAATGTAGCAAGTGTTCGTAGTTGTAGCGCATTCGATTTTTTTTAAATTTTTTAAATTTTTTATTTTGGTGCAACTACTGGACAAGCCAGAAATAAGTTTTCTCACTTTAGTGCAGAATAGATGAAGCTGTTCCTTTTCTCTCGGCTCTTCACTATAGTGACTTAACTATTTTTTTTTACAAGAAATACGAATTTTAACCTTTGTTTTCAATACAGCTAAACTTTCTTTGGAAAATCTACTTGTTGTAAATACATTCTCCGACATGTGCTGCTATGTTTTTCATCGGAAAGAAAATTTTCAAAAATTGATTAACTCCGTTCGGAAACAAGGCCTTCATTTATTGTTTATAACATGTTTTTTAAATAAAAAAAGGCTCAAAAACCCTGTACAACTTACAGAAATAAAACTAGCTTAACAAATTTCACGTCGAATTTCATTTTTCCCAATTGATGATAAACTAAACTGATAATTTATGGCGTCTTTTTAGGGTAATGACCTTTTATTGAACGCATCTGGTGACATTATTCATAAATATTGTTACGATTTCAGCCACTTCAAGAAATTCTTTAAATGACGACACAGTTCGTGAGAAAAGCGCAGGAGATTTATTTATAGCTATGTACAGGAAATGTAGTTACAACTGCTGAATCAACCAGAGCAATTAGGAAAATATCAATTAACACCGTAAACTCAACGGTCACACACGTATTTACATCCAAATACGCGAAAACACAGCGCAAAGGCTAATAAAAGCTAATACACACAATAACAGAGCTAACGGCTCAGGCAGTTTAAAAAGCAAAACTAACTCACCCATTCAAATGCCACACGGCTTATACTGCTTTGGAAAGTTCGACAAAATTCTAAAACTTTGTAGCAATTTCTCATATTTTCTTTTTATTCATTCACGAATCTTATCATTCAGAAATGGAGGGACCGTATACTTTAGTCGAATATTAGGGGGTTGTACGTACATGACCAGAAACTATTTACAGGATATATTACTAAGATAATTTCAGATGAAAAATAATGGAATAAACGCCAATTTTAGCCAGATTACAACAAATTAATCATGAAAATAATTACTATTTACAGAGCTTGTAACAATATGAAAAAGTAATGAAAATAACGCTTTTTTTTGTTTTTTTTTTTCTGTTTACGCTTCGTTACTTTTTATGTGACACATACGCTATGCGTGACGCAGTTATTATGTGTAGGTGATCATACAAAAAAAAAAAAAAATCGTTTGTATGTGATCTTATTTATTTTTCTGATTGATTCCTCTGATCTGTTGTCATTTAAAAAAAAAGCGGTAGAGTACATTTCTCAGTAAAAGAATAAAATATGTTATGGTAAAACTGAAGATATTATACAGTATAAATGCATAAATAAACCTAATAATATCAAAAATGCATTTGTATATTTTCCCCCAAATTTAAGCAAAGAATCGGTTTTAAGAACAAAACAAAATCAATTATGCCCTGGAGAACGATTTGTGTCAGAACAATAATCTTTATAAGAAGGTATAATATTTCATGGAAAACCTCTTATAATGTACGACAGAAAATAATGTTCCTTTGGTCATAGCATTTTTTGATGCTTTAATCAATTTGTTCCCTTTCTTTAGCAATAAATAAATTTCTTATTTTTCCTTCTCATTAAAGTTTACATTATCTCTTTTAAAAATATATGGAGTAAATAATGAAAACGCTTGAAGCATATTTGTTGAGATTAAATTTTGTTATGCGAACTTTTAAGTAGTGTTTTCTAACATTTAGGCAAAGTATTCCTTTTTTAACAAAGTATGTACTTGAAAGTTTTCTAAAGTTACAAACAATCAAAAATTAAAAGAAATGAGATAACATTTAAAAATTAAAAAACAAAAACTTTGTTGATATTCAAGCTAAAAAAGAGTCTAGTTTGACCGTTCCTTGTTACTTGCAATTTAAAAGGTTCGCTGAATGAAAAGTAACTTTTTACTATTGATATAATTGCTTTCAAAGTGTTACTTTACAGAAGTCAGGGATGCCCACCTAAGGGGGTTATGGCGTAGACTGTGGTATTAAAAATTTTAGGGGACTGTTTTCAGGGGCATTTTTAATTAATTTTTTTTTCGGCGGGGGGAGGGGTGCCCTCTTTTTTGTGCGCTTAGTATAATGATCCTTTCCTAGAGGAAAGTTAGTGAACATCAAGGGATTTGTTCAATTGTTCGAGAAAACCATGACTTGCCTTCAATCTTCGAGTTGAACCGAACCATTGCTTCGGTCACTCGTCTGGTCAGCGCTAATTCTATATTAGCTACCATTTTGTTTGGCACTCTAGACTTTCTTAGAGCTTTTCCACCTCCAGCTCATTCACTTCCTATGCCGGGCTGATGAATGCTAATAAGCACGAAACTGCAGTCCTCGACTGGAATTGACTGAGCTGGCGGTGTATTTCATGTATTTCTCCCTTAGCCCTGGCTATAGGGCGGTAACTTACTGAATATGAAAACACTGACAGTCTTTTGTGAGCAGGAGCTAAACCTCAACCAGATCCTAGACTACCTCAAACAAATTTGAGATTATTTCTTTGACTCATGGAATTGCCTCAAAATCACGTTATATATGGTAATATTAAAATATAGGGGGGGGGGGGTGTAAATTGTTTTGATATTTATTTAATAACCAGCTTTATCTATCCTAAAAATCTTCAGTATCCGAAACAACTACTTGTATTTACCACTTATGGTAGTAAGGAGGGCCTATGACCTTAAGCCAGGGTTCAAAGAGGGGAAGGGGCACAGAACATAAAAGGTTGAAAACTCTTGCTTTAAATAATGACTAATGTAATAAATTAGAGATTGAGAGAGAGAAAAAAGTCGTAAGAGTTCCGAATATAGTTCAGACGCGAGACAGAAGAATGTTACTTACTTGAAATGAAATAATAAGAAAGAGGTTGTTTTATACAGCCATAAAGAAATCAGTCGCTAATAAACAATTCATAACCGAATTTTTTTAAATAATTATGCTTATTTTATGTAATTATTGAACTTAAACTTCTTTAAAATTCGGAACAATGGAGAAAAAAAACCCTGCTTAGCTTAGTCAATTAAAGAAGCAAAATTAGACAATTAGTAAGGGAATGAGTGGAAAAGTGGAAAAAGATCACTAACCTTTTCAAACTGAACAAATTTGAAGTTTGCTTTGAAAATCGCACTACATAGAGAAATAGCAATATATCTATATAAATAAAACAAAGAATATACATGTGTGTTTATATGTTCCTTACACAAATTCAAAGTTTACGTCGAATCTCGACCAAATTTGGGGCCCCGAGAAGGAACGCATTTGGGTTTTTGAACACCAAAAAGCACCGAACCGTTCGAATTTTTATTTTAAGACACGAAAATGGCATTAAATGGCTTTTTCTAACCGAAAAAATTATCCGATCATTTCGATTTTGGCACCATTCGAAAGCCCCTCGAAATATACCCATATAGTTCAATCATTTCCCTGGAATTGCAAAAAAGAAGGCTGTAAAATTAACGGGGAAAAATTAAAAAGCATCATTAGGCCTAATGGAATAGAAATTTTATGTCAAAAATTTATCGTTTGCGCGATCTCATTTTAAATTGGCGTGAAAACAATTCAGAAGGTTGCCACTTTTTTTTCTCGACAGTGACTAAATAAAACTTTGCTTTTGTTTTGAGATAAAAATTGTTCCTTTTGATTATTATTTGGCAGTTTATCTCCTTTCTTTTTTCAATTGGATTTTAGGTATTGCGTTTGATCTATTCGGGGATTTTTGATCTGCCGTTTGCTTTCTTTAAGAATGATTTCTTTGACGGGAAATTCCCAATATTTTTTTTTGTCTCTAATTCAAGCCTGATTGTTGAACATGCGTCACTTGACAGAACTTTTACTTTCGAGGCAGATCGTTCAAATCACCGGCAATGCAGCTAAATCTATAAGAAAAATAATTACCTTGAAATACTATTTTTTCATTTTTGGTGGTAAACTTTTTATCAATTAGATGAATGAATGAATAAATGAAAAAAATAATGAGAAAAATAAGTAAGGGAATAAAATAGTAAATGCATGAATAAAAAAGGGGAATAATAAATGAAAGAATACATAAGTAAATAAAAAAAATTAATAAGTGAGCATAGTGAACTATTTCACTTTGTCCCGAGTATACTTGACAAATGGTATCAATCATTTAAAATCGAAACATACCTAACACAGACTATATAAGTACTGCACTGGGCATCGGCATACTATTTTGATTAATACTTAAAATGTTAATTATAAAACTTCATCATTTTATAATAACAAAACACTATATTTGTTGCATCCGAAGATGTTACAATATGAAAACGACTTGTATTTATATACCTGTATATCTTATTGTTAAGAGGTATTTGTTTTTTGACAAAACTCAACTGTATGTTTAAGAACATAGTTAAAATATTGCTTGACAGGGGACGCTGCAAACTGTAAAAATATTTTACTATTTTACTTCGCCCGAAAAAAAGTTCATGTGATGTAGCTTTTTATTTTTTTTACTTCTTAAAACCCTTCTTTCCTCTTTACGAGATAATTGAATTTCGTAAACAATGTAACTCTAAAAGGACTTATTGATGAATATAAATTTTATTTTCTCGGAAAATTCATCAAAATGGAATAAAAATAATTCATTAGGTAGAAGTTATAGCATTAATCAATTTCTGACTCGTCTTTCAGGTAAACAATTCAGGTAAGTAATTATACAAAAAAAAAAAAAAAAAAAAAAAAAAAAAAAAAAAAAAAAAAAAAAAAAAGAAAGAAAAGAAAAGATCTCTACAATATATAATTATAGTAACTACTCTACCGAGCAATAAAAATGCACCTCCGGTGATATTATCCCGGTTCCAATGCTATGCTTTCCTGTTCTTTTTTAATTGACATGGTCACACCTGGTTTCTTGTTTGGGACTGGTAAGTTAGCTTAGAGCTTTGCAACTCATTAAATTTGCTATCTTTGCAAAGCCCATTAAACTTGTCCTTTCGTGAAGGCAAAGTTTTCTGCATCATTTTGTTGGATATTACGCTCTTGTTCCATGCAATCCATTAGCTGTTAATGGCTATTAGCTCATTCTGGGCTTCCATTAAAATGGATAGAGGCATTTTACGATTTTAGCCACATTATAAAGTGGATTAATTTCACGTTTTTCGACGAATTTATTGTAAGTTATCTTTATCCATGTAGTTTTCAAAGCTAACACTATACTATAACTATAAAGATGTAACTGTACAGAGAGCTAGAGAAATATCTCTAGTAATTGTACATATATAATAGATTTTTTACAGGAAAAACAAAAATAGAGAATACTAATATTTGTCAACAAAATTTTTCATGTTTTTGAATTCCTCTCCCCCCCCCCCTATAAATAGAGTAAGTCCGACGATCATGCCCCGTCTGATAAATTGACCCAATTACTGGATTTCACGATTGTAACAACAGACTGCTCCTGTGTCAACTTTTTTAAGGGGATTTTTGTATAAAGAAGCTACACGCAGATACTAAAGTCATTTTCAGTGATTTTTCAAAGCTTCAGAGCAAAGTGAAAGGTAAGAGTGACATTTTTTAACGCTTGATCTAAGATTTTACTTTTAAGAACTTTTGTTTAATTAACTAGAGTTTAAATATTATGTTCAATTATCAGTTTATACAGTAAAAGAGTATCGTAAAGAAGGCTGTTACTATTAATTGCAGCCATATTGGCTTGCTGTTTGAACAAGAGGTGGTGGGGCAATTAACCTTGTCAAAAAGGTAATATGTCCCACCTGAATGAAGACCTGAATGACGTCGATTGTAGATTGGATAAAATGTATAGACTGCTTAGGATGGAGACGTGCATGAAACGTACACCATGTATAATCAGAGATGTAATGGCTGTGGCAAGATTGAAAAGCAAAAGTTATTAAAAACCACAAGTAATGTTCTTATTATGTAAAATATTTTAACCTATATTTGCAGTTTAGAATTAAATTGATTTTGATTTTTCATTTAGTTGCCCACATTATAATTTGTATTTATTTCAACTAACTAAGTCAATTAATACACTTTCTTACTAATAGCAGCAAGTTTTGCAATGCTGGTCAAGTGGGGCATTTTACCTGGTGTAAGTGGGGCGAATTGTCTGACTGTCAATGTAATATGCCCCAAAGCTGCAGTTTTTTTTTTTTTTTGCAATAAAACCTTTTATTCGTAGTTTTTGGCCACGATAAATTTTACACAGCATCTGGACCTACATTAAGAGAAGCGGGAGGTCTTTTATCTTTTAATTTTCGTTAACATATTTTTTTTTTTTTAAGTTTCTGCTTAGGTGGGACAAAATTGCCGTACTTACTCTATGTAAAGGATATTTATTTAATGTTTTATATTTTATTGCTTTAATGCATTGCAACCCAAAATTGGAATTCATTTTCTCAGTTGTTTTGATGTCATTTTGAGCAGTGATGAGCACAAATTGAGGAACTGCGTTGCCACAGTTATATAACAAAGATAGTGGTGGTAAATGGTATCGAAATACTCCTAGGATCTACAAGCTGAAAGAGAAAAAAACACATGAAGGGACGTTACCTGATCATTCTACGGAAAGTAAGACCCCTTGCAAATAGTAACATTAGCGTCCGCCTTTCTCCTCTCTACATTCAACTTATGCAGTCAGCTCATCTTAACACTAGAAAGACGGAAGCGGTCATTTTGACCGCAAACGATTTTCAAATGCTCATATTTGCTGCGTTTAATTTTCAAACTCTTTTTCCTTCATTGACTTTTCCTAACAATTTATTAAGATCTTACAACAGTAATTTTTTCCCTTTAGGATTATTATTATAGTCGCTATAAATGTTTATACCTAGAAAGACTGACTACGGTCATTTTGACCGCTAAGTGAACCTTTCTTTATGCATTCGTTTTCTTCTTTTTTTCTGTTATCAGTTGTGTGTACTATGGACTATTGTTAGTTGTCAGGTGAGTAATGTTCTTTTGAGTTTGAGTAGTATCTGCTGGGTCAGGTTTAATTCTTTGAACTGTTAGGAAAATGCGAAACACCTGCTGGTTTCATGGTTTCAGTTTTCTGCTATCTACACACTACACAGGGGGCAAAGTTGAGAAAGGTAAATTTGAAAAGCATGTGACTGGACACGTGAAATTACTTTGGGTCTAAAAAGAAGTAAATATAAACAGGTGAATTCCAAAAATGTTTGCTGTAATTGTTTTGTGCACCAAAACATGTGCTTTGCTTGAAGCATCGACGTTTATTTTCTTCAGTGATAATGAAGTGCTCAGTCACATAATTATCTTTATGATGTCGAGAAGAACCGTTGACAAGCAAAACTTATAGGAACATTAATTCCTGAAACTGTTGCAGATTTATCTAAAATAGATTATGGTTCGAATGAACAGTCGGACTCTTATCTGAAGAGAAACATAATCCTAGCGATGAGAATAGTTAGCTTTCATGAGATTATTGCAAATATTTTTCAGAGCCGAGATTTTCAGAAAAGGATTGTCCTTCTGAGTTAGAATCAGAAGAAACCTCACTAATAAAAACTGATGATTAATATATAAAAAGCAGTGAAAGAAAAGGGGAAAAGGGCCCGACGCCGAAAAAAAGGGGAAAATTTCAAAAACATAAAAATCAAATATTTCTCTAATTTCCTCCAAGTCACGTCACCGATCAATATTTCCTGCATGTAAATAAGTATCTACCTCAGGAAAAAGATTAAAATTGTGTGAAATGAAACTATGCGGAAATAAATCTACGAGCATTTGTTCTGATTGCAAAAAAAAAAAAAAAAAAAAAAAAAAAAAAAAAAAAAAAAAACTGATAATGGCTAATATACAGGCGACTTGATAACATAAGTATTTCAAAATACTATAAAAGATAGTAATGTACGGTATTTTGCTTTATTTAGATATTTTTTACACCAAATACATGCATGGTTGATTATAGTACTTGTTAGTTATTACATGCTAACAAATTTTCCTCTTTTTTGTGCAAATTTGCTCTGTATCAATGCCAATTGTGTAAAGCATGTATTTGACTTGATCGAACATAAAATTAAAAAAAAAGCTATCTGAGACTTATTTGCAGACTATATTACGATTAAATTGTTAAATCAAATTCAGACATGTCAAACAAATCTTTTCTATTGTTGAAAATCCCGAAAGGAGGAAATTTCCAATCTTTTCAGTATGGCGGTCAAAGTGACCGCTGCTAGTCTTTCTAGTTATACGCAAAACGCCGTCTTTCTAGTGTTAATGCAAAGGAGTGCAGTTAAATTTTTATTTATGTACTTCATGAACAATGCTATATTTATTGTCTTTCTTAGGTTTAAAAAAAATCATCTATGATCTAGAAATGAATTTATTACAATTTGCAGTTTGGGCATGAAAACATAATTCGCCGTTTATATGAATCGCCATTCGAAGACATATTTTTATTTCACTAGGGATTAAGTAAACATATTTGTGAAGTTTCTTCTGAACAAATATTTTGCTCCGAGCTCTTTTCCTTAGTATTTGTAAAAAGATAGTTTACAACTTTATCTTTACATTTACGTTTGCTGTCTTAGCATAAATAAGTGTAGATAAAGAATGAACTTTTAAGTTGTCATAAATTCAGTGTTTTATTTCCAACTGAAATCTGAAATTGTATTGATGAGTCGGAACACCAGTCACTTACTGGTTCACTTTTTGATATAATTGCAGAAACTTTGAAATGCATAAGAAGGACAAAAAATACAAAGTAAGTGAACAATTGAAGGAGTAAAGAAACGAATTTTTTGACTTCTTATCCTTCTTAATTTGTTGTAACCAATTGCATTTACTTCGGAATTTCAGAAACAGTCGATAGAAATGTCATTAGTGGTTAAATATGCAGCCCAATGATAAACTCACCATATTTTGCTGTTATCGCTAACCTGATGCTACTGGTATTATGACCAACTATTCTCTACCTCTGAGTGTGATGCTTAAGGTTACCAAACATTTTGGTTCAACTGCTTTAGATTATTCTCATGGCCCAAGCCGGTGATCGAACCTGAGACATTTGGGGTGACATTGACGCTGAATATGGTACTTCAATTTCAACACGCCCCACTTAGTGAGATACAGTCGAGTCACGACTTATGCGAGGGGTGCATTCCAAGCCCCCTCGCGTAAGTCGAAATTTCGCGTTGTGGAAAAGGGTATGTGCAAAAACTTTTATAAAGATCCTAATTATTTTAGACACTTGTAAACACCACCTCAAACTGTTAAAAACCATTTCTTAACAATACAGTACTGTTTCTTATGTAAAAAACTGATTTTTTGTTTTTGTTTTTAAATTTGAAAAAAAAAATAAACGTTTTATTCAACATAAAATACTGCTACAATGCACAAAATCAATGATCAATGGGTAGGAAAGACATAAAATAAACCAGTACGATACATACAGTATGTAGTAAGAAAAACAAATGCACTTTACTTTTACTGTACACTGCATCCAGTAATGATATTTGTAACTTTAAAAAAGTAAAGATAATGATGATTTATGCTGCATGATCAAACCCTTATTCTTATATATTTTTAAATACGCTATACAGTTGCTTCACTAGTTATTTCATCACGTTTCCATTTATGGCAAAGCAACACCCCTCTTCCTGGTTTCTTCAATTCACAATACAATAACAGCTTCCATTTTTATAATGTTTGCATTTTGCTTAGATACTACTGCATGAACTTTTATAGATTCCTTTTCTTAACTTTTAGTTGCACATATAGAAAACACTCATAACGTATATAGAACACTCATGCCAAATCTACCTACGACGCATTTGTTCAAGCGCATAATCTTTAGCTTTTCTTTAACTGTCTGAAACTTTCTTTTTTTTCTTTCTATATTTACAAGATGAAACGGCACTTTTAGGTGTCATTATATTTCAATAACTTTTACATTTAGAATGAAAAAAAAAAGGAAAAAAGAGCAGTAATTATTTGTATAAGCGATGTATCAGACTTGTACACTGCAAAAAAAAAAGCTGTTGTTTTTACAGTAAAATACTGGCAGCTCGCATTCCAAAGAAAAACTGCAAAAATTACAATTCTAAACTGTAAAATTTGCAGTAATAAACTGTTTTATAGCAGACTTTTACTGTGAAATTTACAGAGATAAACTGTAAAATTAGCAGTAATATACTGCTTTTTAATAGAACTGCCCTGTAAAACTTACAGTATCAAACTGTAAAATTAGCAGTAATATACTGCTTTTTAATAAAACTGCCCTGTAAAACTTACAGTATCAAACTGTAAAATTAGCAGTAATATACTGCTTTTTAATAAAACTGCCCTGTAAAACTTACAGTATCAAACTGTAAAATCAGCAGTAATATACTGTTTTAGGAATGACTTGACCTGTAAATTTAACGAAGATAATATGTAAAATTAACAGTTATATACTGTTTTGTAACGGAATTGCCCTGCAAAAATCAACAGTATCAAACTGTAAAGTTCGCAGTATTATGCTGCGGAATCAACTGAATTGTGCCATAAAAGCAGCAGTAGTATACGGTTTTATAAATGATTTGTACAGTAAAATTAACAGCAGTAAACCATAAAATGAAGTTATCAATTCTTATGCAAAAGGGGGTTTTTCACCGTATCGTTTCTTTTCATAGCCGAAATCACTGTTTTTACAGCTGAAGAACAATATCGAAAAGTAAAGCAATTGAGTCAGTATGTACGTTGTATAAATCAGCCTACATACGAAATCTGTTCCTTTTCTTAAGTTTTTCAACAACAAAAATAATGTTTTAGGCTATGAAAAGCGACAAATAAAGAAATATAAAACACTTTTCCATAGAAATAGTTAACTGCTGCTAAATATATGTTTTATTGATATTAATTTCCTTGTACACAAAATAAATCAATGCCCCATCTCAATATTTTATAAACACATGTTAAAGAAGAAAAAGTGGTGCATTTTCATTTCTACAAAAAACTTTTAGCTCTATTGCAGACTTAAAAGTTTTCAAATTGAAGGAAATTGCAAAATATGGTCTGAAGCTTTATTTTAAGAACAGTTATAGCTTTTTCATAATACAAAACTTTTTGATCCATGGAGGTAGTAAAAATGAGAAAGGTTTTTTTATATATAACTGAAAATACTACATCATATCTTCACTAAAAGTACTTTTTTCACTTCCAGCATTATTGTAATGCTAAAATGTGCAGCATAACGTGAGAAATGTTTTGCAATATGCAATCCATTAAACCTTTAAGTTTATTTTAACTTGATGCATGCAATTATATGCATTTATTTTTCTTTTATGGTAAAACAGAATATTTTCATGGTTTTCTTCTTTTTTTAATGTTATAAGTTGCATTTGGATCTACTTTATTTGAGAAATACTAGTAACAAACTAATTTTATTTCACACCATATGTGCAGTATACAGCATTTAGACTGCACAGAATGGTTTTTATTCTAAACTGATTATTATAGATTAAATAATACTTTATCCTATTAACCTTTTAAAGTTTACATAGATGAAAACTATAAATATGTGACGGTTTAAAATTCCAGAGCTACTAAACAGAAACAATTTTTCACTCGGTATAATAAAATCTGCAGGTTTATGAGTACTAGTATTAAAGTTAAAAATTGGTTTTACTACTCCAAAAATTATATAACTTTATATTATGTTATATTGTTTTCATGAGAAAAAATAAAACATTCACACCATTAAAAAATTGCCAAATTATTTTATTTCGTATACATCACCTATAAATATCGATTAGTAGTTTTTACAGTGAAATTGCAGAAATTCATTTAAAACCGAATGCTAATTTTTTCAAGGCCAATATTTTTTCCATTACAAACTTGATTCTTCTTTGTGACATCTTTGCCGACTTAGGTGCCATCACTAGGCCTTATATCATGAAAGCATCTGTCAAAATAAAAATTGTTAGAATCTCATAAAACTTGTGGACACCAAAAAACATTCATGGAAAAATCAAATTACGTAGGTATAAAAATACGCCCTAAAATAATTAAAATTATGACTCTGAATGATCTGAAATTAAGATTGCCTTGGGAGTTGCTTTTATTTTGAAACCGCTTAACATATACCTAAATTGTAATTGAATCGTTTATTTCAGGAACCAGTAAGCGCGAAATATGTTGTTTTAAGGAGAAAAAAAAAAAAACTGCTGTGCAGCAATTTGGAAACTACGCAATTGAAACGGTGGGTTTATTAGTGTCTAATTGAAATAGACCTAATCTGAATACTTTACATAAGAACTCAAAAAAGAAAAAAAGAAAGAACATAATCTTACATTTTATCTTCCATGTCAAGAAATGCACTTATACTGGTTTCTGAAATACAATTTAAAAAAATCCTTCTAACTTTCGGTAGTTTTGAAGGATTTTGTAATACATAGGAGACCGTTGATTAAGGGTAATATTAATTTTTTTCGATCGGATAACTGAAGTGATTGGTGATCGGGAGAATATATATCTTAAGGATAATAAAACTTGAAACTAGTTTTCTTCTTATAATAGGCTCCAGATTATTGGATTGCAATATGTTTACTTCAAAGCAATAATTAGGATGCGGTAGAGAATTATTTTTTTAGAAAATGGAGCAAGGTCGACGTTTAGGACAACCAATTGGGAAATATTGAGGTATTCATTTAAAATAATGAATACTGTATCTAGCCTCTTTTAGCCCCCCCCCCTCCCCGAGTTGCTATAGTAGCACTGAAAACCGTAGATGTTTTTTCTTTCTTTTTCTTTAACTCATATTCCATTCCAACACTTGTTAGCAGCTCGAGCTATGTTTCAACTGATACCAGCTTCATATTCTTTTTCTTCGACAGCTGCCCATTATTAGAAATCTGAATATGAAACAATGTGTGATGTAAAATAATTTAGATTTCTGTACTTAATATGAAATATTTTACTTGTAATTTTTTAAAATATTTTTGTTTCATATATTTTATTCCACAATCGTGTTATTATATTGTTTAAATTTAATTTTTTGGAGCTTTTTTTCTAAGTACTAAGGAACTGCATAAAAAAATCATTTGAGTTGGAATAAAATAATACCGTAAGAGCATTCTATCTTATATCTGTCTTAATATTTAAGCATAATTTAAGATGTTTCATTTATATTTTATGTCTTTTAAAATGTGGACGCCCCCCCCCCCCGTTTTGAACAGCTATCGATATCCCCATTTAATCCGCCGGCGGCTTTTTTTTTTTAAGTGCTACTTCTTTTGATAGGATTTAGACAATTTATCTTTAAGTTTTTCAGAATTTACCTGAAACTCGGAAGAAACAATTCTATATTCCCAAAATCAAGATGACTTAGTTAAAGTCAATTCAGTAAAAAGTGAAAATCGATCAGAAAAGTTGAAAGTTTTAAACAAAAAGAATAAATCGACAAACATGTCAAGAAATAGATTAAATCTGATACTGCCAGTTCTAATCATTAAGAAATTGTAAGTCCACATTTGGCCCGCCGTCCTTGCTGTAAACAATGCTTCCCTTCTTGGAAATGCTTGCCAGAAGACCGCACCTCTTTTAACTGTAAATTTAAATATGCTCACATTTGCAAAATAACTGCTTTTTATTTACATTACAATAAAAATAATCTATAATTTTGTTTGATAAGTGTCACAAGTCTGAATATACGAAGAAAGTTTCATCCGCTGTAATACATCGTACTTTAAACTCTAATCTTTATTGTTGCTCTCATTATAAAGTTGACTTTAAATTTTGTTCCTTTAAATTTTTTACAAACATACGTACAATAAATAATAAAGAACTTAACATTCTGATTTGGTTCCTTCAATTTTACTAACATGTAAAAACAAAGAATCAGTGCTCCAAAATTTACTGGAAAATAAAAATAAAAAAATAAATAAATAATGAAATAAATTACGTTTAATTTAGCACTAACAGAAATTTCTATATTCCGGTGATTCTTGAAATGATATTTTTCCACTACCCATAAAAACCAATATTGAATTACAAGTTTAAAAAACCCAGACGTAAATGAATTGTATGATCCATCACATTTAAATCAAAACAAAATTTAGTTTATCTTGTTCCAATTCATAGTTCTTGATTGTAACATAAAACCTGACAACGGGCACACAAAAATCAGCTTCAGGGGGCTCAATATGGCATACAGACCGTAGGATAGGCTTTAGTGGCTAAGAACGCTCTAAAGCTCAAAAGCATTTTTGATTACAAATTACATCCTAAAACATAAAAATATAAATGAAAAAGGTACTTATAAACTTCCATTACCGGCATTCATGTCACTAAGTGAATCATTGCAACATCGTTCAGACTAGAGGCTTCTTTGAAATTCCAAGCGGAACACAACCACGAATTGCCATCTTGATAAAATGAGACCACCCATTCAATTCTGGTACCACTAAACTCATAGAAATAATATTGCATTAGTGAATAAATTTAGATGAAGGAAATTCAGGCGGCTGGAATGAAATACTTTAAGACATGAATAAAAAAAAAATAGAAATATATTACAGGCCATCCGTTTGTATGCACAAATTATAACTTAAACATAATTGAATAATTGAAACATTTCAAAAAAAAGAAAAAAAAAAAAACCCTAGAAAAATATGTCATTGCAATTCAAGCTTTATGTAAGTTTTCCCTAGAGAAAGGTTTTGTAAAACAATCAGCTACATTATTTTTAGTTTCATCAAATTGTATTCCAAATCCATTTTTATCAATCAAATTCCTTAGGAAATAGTACCCCACATCAATCTGCTTAGTTCTGCAATTTTCTATTGCAGAACTAGAAAAATCGATTGCAACTAGATTGATTAATAGTACTCTGTACTGTGACAATCTAAAATTCTGAACTCTTTTCGTAGCCAATTGATTTAAAATTCCTTTAACCCACATCCTTAGATTATTCACTAATTGAAATATACTCCGCTTCCATCGTTGACAGTTGTACGCATTTTTGTTTGAATGTACCACCATATTATTCGTACCCTATCCAAAAACACTACAAGCCCCCCTCCCCCCCCCCCCCCCCATTGAAATCCGGTCGTCGTGATTCGAGGCGTAATCTGTATCAGAATGACAATGATTTATTCAATTTACAGACAAAATTTAGATTTCAGGGACGAACAAACCTTTCAGGTTGTCTCACAAATCTCTTCTTTTACATCCGCATATAGATACGCATTGCAAACATCTACATGGAAATGAACTCAATGTAGCTTATACACAAAAATTGAAAAGAAAGCCTCAATCAAAGGAAAGGAAATTACTGGAGAAAACACTTTCGAAAAGTACCCCCCCCCACCTGGTGGGTATTTAAAATTACCAGTCTGGTCTTGAAGCGCATTATTTCATTGTGCTCATTTGTTTTTAAATAAAAAAAAAAAAAACATCTGTACCCTTTGTTCTTTCTAAAACTTTCATTCAGTGGAACCAATACGTAAACGTTTCTTTCTCATATCACCTGAATTTCTTGAGCCATTCCGTTTTGCCAAATTTAAATCTCGGAAATGTTAGCTTCTAGCATACTTGAATTATCCCCCCCTTTATCTTCATAAAAATCCTATACTTTTCTTGAATTATCATCACAAGCGAAATTAAAATATTTTGTGTCATATTCAATGTTATTTTCAGAACAATAAACCTCGGCTTCACGATTCGGACTTTAAAACCGTCGTGTCAATAGAATAATACTTATCCCTGTATTCTTTATTTTGCCTTGGACTTGCTTTAAACCCATTTAATTCTCAACATGCTATTTTATGATTTTCAGGATATTCTTCTGCTACTTCAGATTTACTCAGTAGTGAAATAAAACTGTGTCCCTCTGTTTCTCGTTCCTGAGGGGGGGGGGTCGTCCAGAATTTATTTTCATCGAATTTAACATTCAGCGTTTCTGTCACTTCGCGATTTTTGAGATCCCAAATTCTGTAACCTTTCGTATGAAACGCATATCCTACCATGACTCCTTGTTGAGTTGTCATATCCAATTTGTTTATTTTCTGTTTTGGAAGTCCAATATACGAAATGCATCCAAAAAAAACTCCGGGAGTGTTTAATAGATGGCTTTCTTACCCCAAATAGCTCAAAATAGGTTTTGTTTAATAGATGGCTTTCTTCCCCCAAAAAGCTCAAAAAAGCGTTTGGTTTTTCCTTTTAAAGCCGCTCTAGTCCGTAAGCAGTGGAAGTACATAGCTGCTTCGGCTCAGAACTGCTGAGGCAAACCCGATTCATTTCAAAGTTTCCATTCAATTAATGTTGACTTATAGTGTTCTATGACGCTACTTTGTTAACTAGAGGATTTGTTGGTTTTTTCGATTATTATGCTTTGGTCGCTAAGGTAAATTTCAAACCAGGAGTTCAGAAATTCCTTTCCGTTATCGGAGCTTTGCCACAAATCTCTCTTATCTTTTGAAACCTGACAAAATGTTCTTAAACCTCACTTTTCTTCTTAAAGAAATAAACTGGAGAGTTTCTTGAAAAATCGTCTATTATTGTGAAAATAATCGCCCCCCCCCCCCCGCTTTAAAGAACTCAACTGCTAAGGAACCCATCGTATTCAAATGCAAAAGGTCTTACCGGGTGTTGGCTTGAATCTCCGTTACAGGTTTAAACGAAATTCTCCGATTTTTTCATTTTACACGGATAACAATCTGACATATTTTTACTTTTGATAAGCAGTGAAAGACAGTGAAGTACAGAATCACACTTTTCGTTATTTATAATATACTTTTTGTCTTCATCCTGAACATGTTGATGCCAAAATTTAAGACTCAAAGTGTTCTAAAAGTTAAAATGTAAGGAAACTGATGAGTTTCAAGGTTGTAAGAGTTTCAAATTCTACTGTAGTTTTTCGAGCATCTACTTTTCTAAATGAGCATGCCCTTCAAAGCGAATAAAATATGACAAACAATGCATAATAATGTAAATATTCTACTTTAAATTTAAAAGCTGTAATTTTGACGAGAACGAAACACTGCCAGATCAGAAATAAAAAGCTGAAAATTTTAAAATATAGCCAGGCATGGCCTGAACTTAAATATGTTGGGAAGGCGTATAATCTCAATTTGCCAAATGGAACTTAAATATTTGCCGATTAATAAAATACTGGTAAATGCACACATTAAGTAAGCACAATTAAGTACAATATCTAATGAAATTTGCACATTCGAGAATTTAAAAATTGCAACATTACAATTATGTCCCCAAATTTGCCGAATAGCCAGACAAAATTTTCCCAGTATGGCATTTTTGGGGAGGTCATAGAGACTTCCCGTGACCTCCAATCGAGTGCCTTTGAATATAGTTTCTAAAATTATTTTTACGTTCCCAAGTTTCAATGGTACTAGTGCAATTTTCCTGAAGTAGAACTTTAATTTCCTGCTGACGCAAATATAAAACTTTTAAAACACAAGGGTTTCGTGTTTGTATTTTAAAATGCTTATTTTTTGAGTTTTTTTTTTTTTTTTTTTTTGAGTTCTTTATTGATGATTTTTTCAATTATTATTATTTTATTTTCGACCGTTAAGTATGAAAGCTGGCTCCAGATTTCAGAGAATTTTGAGTCGTTCAGACATCAGAGTATTGTATTTCCACAGTGACAAATTCTTCAGCAAAAAATATCAGTAAATTGTATACTGTTTGCATGTCTCTCTGTCACGTTGTTATTTTATTTATTTTCATTTTATTTATCGAATTATGTATAAAAGCTACTGATGCTATAACGTAAAGTTTTTCAATAAAATGGTTAAATGCAAAATGTTAAAGGATTTAAAACTGAACATAAGAAAAAAAACAGAAGAAAGAAGTCAATCGCGATATGTTAAAAATTCACTAGAGAAAATAAAAATTTAAATTTTAAGCACTGACATAGTATATAACACAAAATGTAATCGTACACAAAGTTTAATGTTCTAATAACTTTAAATACGATCAAGAAAGGAATTGATTTATTTTTAAATAAAATTTGAGTTTCAGAAAATGTTTAAAAACTATCACACGTGCAATAAAATATTCAGAATCACAACAACTACTCGGATTTTTGCTAGAAAGCAATCGCTACAACTTAGCAACTATAAGAAATTGCTAAGTCAGCATCAACGAATATTAGGATACGAATTGCGATTTCAAAATAAACTGTTATTTTACATACATTTTCGATGATAAAGAAAACTATATTTTGAGGAAAAGGGAATGAATATAATATAACCAGCACTTACCTTTAACTTCAATTACAGTTGAACAGTTCTGCCTCAGCACATCCGAATCATCAAAAAACATGGCTGCCAATATCTTGAATTCATTAGTTTCTGTTCCCGTATGAAAGAAACACCTTTTGCGCATCGTTTTGCGCAATCTAAAATATTTTTTACAGTTTTTCTCTGTTATTTAGCACAGCAGTATTAAACTGTAGGAAAAAGCAGTATATTACTGTAAAAACAACAATTATTTTTTGCAGTGTACGGTGTGGGAACTTCCGCTCTCGGTGATGCTAAAGGGATGAAAGTTCATTTGCGAAAAAAAAAGAAAAAAACATAGTAACCAATAATAAAGCCAATACCGCCACAGTAATTTCCTCCCGAAAATTTTCCTGTTTCTGGAAAGGAATTTTGCGTAATGTCTACAATTATTTACTAGTGAAAATACTGATTCGCGGATAAATACTGAGTCGGATTGCGTTGTAGCGGGAGTCGGTTGTATCGCCAAACTGTTAAAAATTTATATCATCATTTCTGTTCAAAATTCTTTCTTTTTCCTCTATTTTAGCTTTATCATACGAAAAGAATCATAAATTCAAAGCCACTTGCAAATCATGTTTTGTTAGTTGTAGTTGATTTCAAACTGAAGTGATATCATTTAAATACATAACAATCTTCATTGAATTGCACAAAAGTTCTCATTTAATTGCACACACATATTAAATTCCCTGAAACGTTACGCAATATATTCACAACGCAATTCTTCGATTTGTAAAGTAAACTTTTATAACAAAGCTTCAAGAAAATGCAACGAAAAGAATGGATTATTTCTTAAAAAGTTCCAGTGCTGGTTTTTTATAGTTAACCACAAAGGGATAGAAGAAACAACAGCAATTACTTCAAATAGAAGCTAAACTAAACTTTCTTTTTGTGAAAGTCCTGTTTTATTAATGCTCTTCATTATTTCTGAAAGCTTACTCCGTCGTAAAAAAGCAGACGATAAAAATACAGTGTTTTCAGCAAAAACATTTATAGTGAATTTTTAGATTCCCCTTTTTGTTTATTTAAATTATCAGTGCACCTTTGAGATTTTCCTTTCCTGTTTTTGTGCTTTTAAATATATTTAAATTTTCTTCTTTAATCCAAGTAACGTTGTCATTTTTAAGTGTTCCCAAGAGGAAAATTTAATCTTATTAGTATTGTTTTTATTTGTATCATGCTTTTGAACTATGAAACGTTCTAATTGTTTCCAACAAGCATAGCGGAATAATTGTTAAAGATGTATTTGGTATTTTATTTCTTTTATTTTTAAAACATTTTTC